>NC_133664.1:160704434-160810542 GCF_037893015.1 Macrotis lagotis | reverse complement strand
ATAAGAGTAACAAATTAATTATTGAATTTTACAAAAAAATCTTTCTATGATTGCATTTTTACCTGGACCTACAGATCTAGAATAAAATCCAACACATTGCCCAAAATTTTCTTAGATCCCAGGGGGTGATGACTTTTGACATTTTCCCTCATTATCCCTACAAAGCAATCAATTATTAATTCTAGGCTTTGACATCATTAAGTAATATACCTTATGTTTACAAAAGTAGATCACGTGAGTGATAGAAAGTTTTCAACATCTTACTCCTCAATAAGTCATCTAACTAGGGTTACATAATTTTTAATTTTCCAGTCATTTTTCAGAACTCCTCATACTTAGTCAATATTATTGGAAGGGTAGCCTGCAGTTAGTATATACTTCCATATCTCCTTTAGACTATTCTTCTGAGTTTGCCATTTTGCTTCTTCAAAACTAAAGATTTAACTCTTAGTCTACATAAAATATAAGGTTTCTGTGCTGACATCTCATTCTCTTAAAGCCAAAATAAAACAAGTTTCTTAAAACTAATTTTATTGCTATCTTGTACACTCAATTTTTTTTACATTTGTGTTTTACAATCTTAATTTATCTTTTGTTCCAAATATACTCCTATTTGTTAAAAGAAAATAAGATTCTTCACAAACTTCATCTTATACATGTGATAATCTCAAAACCCCTTTGCAAAATTTTTATCTATGCCAGGCAATATACATTTACATAGAATAAGACATATTTTCTTCTTAAATAATAGATATTAAATAAGCTACTTTAATCTTACATATAAATATTTCCTTCTATAAACATGAGATAGAAAATAAAGTTTTTCATAAACTCTATGGGCTAAAAAGACCTTGAGAGAATGTTGGAAAGGTATTCTCTTTTTTACCTTTTAATAAAGCTTTACAAATGTGTTAGAGGACACTTCATTCATTCTTTGTTATCACAAAACAATTTTAAATTTTCAAAAAAAATTAGTTTAAATCTGTTCTTACACAAAGTTTACTAATTTTATATATAATATATTTCAATTTCATGCATATTCCCTTTACTCCCTAGAATTTTGCAACACAGAAAATTCTTTGGGTATTTTTTTAAGACTTTTCAAGGCAATGGGATTAAGTGGCTTGCCCAAGGTCTGAGGCCAGATTTGAACTCAGGTACTCCTGACTCCAAGGCCAGTGCTCTATCCACTGTGCAACCTAACAACCCCTATAACACAAAAAATTCTTAAGACCAGATATTTCTAAAAATTTCTTCTTATGGTTACAAGATTTTCTTTATACTTCTCTTAATAATCTTATAAATTCCAAAATTCATATCCAAAATAACATTAAATTATTTTCCTTTTCTTCTTATCTTTGTCAGTGCTCTAATTTATAAGAACTTTTATGCTCACTGACCAACATTCCTTAATATTAGAACATTTAGGATTATCACATTATAATCAAAATTGTACATTTCTACAAACCCCTTAATTGAGTTACATGTATCTTCAGATTATAAAGAAAATTAGCACATTATAGATTTAGATAATTGAAGAAACATTATTAAAATAAAAATTAACATTTACCTATCAATTGCTGTCATACCAAACTTTTCACATTATAGGAGCTATCACTTTTCAGTCATTTCACTGCCAGATATTGCAAAAGTGGCAGTCTAATGAAATTTTCAAATTAGCCCCAACCTCAGTTAAAACATATTTCCATTTAGACTTCTAGCTCTCTGTACTTTTCCCTCTTCTTACATAATTTTAAACCACTTTCCAGAGCTCTCAAAATCCATCTTTTTTTTACTTATATATAGTCAAACTTACTCTTACCTTCTTTCTACATGCTTTAACCAACTTCCATATTTCACAAATGGCTTAACACCCTATCTTCTCTATGCCTTTTCATTTTTCCTTGCAATTCTTTGTATTCTCTTTCCAATTTTTTCAAATTTACATTACTCAGACAGTACAACTTACATTTTCCCTTCAAATATATATAATATTCTTAATATACTGTTCCACTATTCTTTTCCATCTGAAGTTTTAATATATAACACTTCTTGATTTTAGCTGGTATAACTTCTGAGTAGGCAAACAGCCACTTGAAAAACTTCATAGCCTAATTGGAATATTCCCTGCCATTCTCTTCAGATAGAGTAAACCAAATAACTTTTCTCATAAGGGGGCAGTTCTAAATCTTTGGGGGTGGGTATCTCCTGTTTTTAAATCCTCAATTGCACCACTATTTTCTGTAACATTTTGGAAATGAAAATATATTATCAAAATCGATACTCATAATCTCCTGAAGGCATAATGTTGCAATAAAGTAAACTTGGATTCATTCTGTTAAGTGATCAACTATTTCCAGCACATTTTACCTTTTTTCTGTCATTTCTATATAATCAATTTATGGACAAAGACCTAATTCTCATCCTCCTCAAAACTTTCTGAATATCAAATGGCATTTCTTCCAAAATTTATTTATTTAACATAGACCTTTTCATCTGGTAATGCTCACCTTCTGTTTTCTGTTTCTGTAACTTCAAATAAATTCCATTTTTAACATTTATCTCACCAAGTCTCCATGAAACAATTTCCTCTTTTCTATTACTTAATCCTTTTTTCCTTTTTACTTAATATTAATTCATTTCATCATCCATATGCACATGTATATTTTAATGTTACAAAATTTCCTTCCACCCTCCCTTCCTACGCCCCCTCTCCTCAGTGGTGAAGTCAGGTTAGCATTGTATATACATATTTTCAATAAACTTATTTACAGATTAGTCATTTTCAACATGAGGAATTAGTATTAGGGGAAAGAGATACATAAGAGATAATTTTATAGTGTTTATCAAATTCTAAAGGATTGTTTTTTCTGTTTTGTTTTGTTTTGTTTTTTCTTCCTCTGGTTTGGGATTCTAATATGGTTGTCCTAGCTCTCTGAACTGCTGAGAGGACCTGATTTCATCAAGGTTGATCATTGCACAATGTTGTTGTTCATGTATACATTGGTCTCTTGGTTCTGCTCCCTTTGCTCAGCATCAGATTGTGTAAATCATTCCATAGTTTTCAAGAATTTCTTAAAGAACAATTATATTCCATAGTATTCATGTACCATAACTTGTTTAGCCATTCCTCAATTGATGAGTATTCTCTCAATTTCCAATTCTTTGCCATTGTAAAAAGAGCTGCTATGAATATTTTGGAATATGTGGGATTTTCCCCATTTTTTATGATTTCTTCTGGATATAGGCCTAGAATTGGAATTGTTAGGTCAAAAGGAATGAACTTTTTTATTACTCTTTGGGTATAATTCTATATTGCTCCCCAGAATGATTGAAAACAGTTATTTTTTCTTGATTTTTGCAAAGCAATGGAGTTAAGTGACTTGCCCAAGGTCACACAGCTAGGTATTAAATGTGTGAGGTCAGATTTGAGCTTAGGTCTCCCTGTCTCCAGGGCTGGTGCTTTATCCACTGTACCACTTAGCTACCCCAGTCCTTTTTCTTAATACATTCCCTTTTTACTCTCATTCAAAGTTGAGAAATAAGAATCAAAGAACCAGGCAAGCAGTAGAGGGGCAAAAGAGCAGGGAGGGAGGGGAAGAAGTATATTTTTCTCTAGAAAAAATGAACAGTATTTAATCATTTTCTGCACTTTTCCTTTGTTCTTTGGTATTTCTTCCCAGTTACTAAGTCTAGACCATAGAGGTCTCAGCCAGTACTTCAGGGGAGCAATTTATTTTTCCTTGCAACCTAGTTTCAAGCTTGCCCCACCCATCTCAAATCGCTTGTGATTTGCCCTTGTGCGGGTTTTCTCTGGATCCCCATAGATTTGAAGTGCTTGGTGGTTGGGGGGGGGGGGGCTTTTTCTTCTTACCCTATGGACTCCCTATAGCTTCTTAGGTGAGGCAAAGGTTGGATTAACGTAGGGGCTCATGATCTTGTCCAGGTCCCAGACTCACAGGTCTTGCTTGCCTGGGTTCATGTTCACAAACTTATATAACCCCAGTAGCCTTTCAAATTAGCTTCTGTGGCATTCTGTCCTCCCTCCTCTCACTCAATCTCTCTCTCTCTCTCTCTCTCTCTCTCTCTCTCTCTCTCTCTCTCTCTCTCTCTCCCCTTCCCTCCCTCCCTTCCTCTCTTCCTCTCTCTCTCATCATGTGCCTGTAGAGGTCTTTGGATTTTCAATTTGCTTCTAAATCTCTCTTCAGGATTCTTCCCTCATTCCTTAAGAGGTCTGCCCAGGCAATAAATCACAAGTTACTGAGTTGGTTGGCTTCTTCTTATATCTGTGTCTAGGAGAATATTAAGGATGGAATTGATTCCTAGTCAATGCACCAAAGCTGTGTGTGATAAAAATGCACTAAAGAAAATATTCAGAAATCGGTCTGAACAAAGGAAAGTTTTTATTTACTTGAGAGAGTGAGAGGACACACTCAAGTCAGAGAGCTGCAATGAAAGCACAGCAAGTTTGTTTTATATAGATTTTAACCACAATTCCCCCTCCCTAACTCCATTCCCCAAGTTTTGGGAGTTCAATCTATTCACAGAAAATCTACCCCAGGAATGGGCACAAAGAAAAGAATAAAATATTTTCATAATATTTTTTCCCACCAGATGGGGAGAAAGTTCTAATGACTTTCACCAACTATATTAACTAGAATGGAGTAATGGTTAAAATGTCCTCCTAGTCAGTAAAAATAGTCATCTTAAAACAGGTAGCTCTGAACCTCCTTTGGAATGCAAAATTTGCTAGACAAAAGATTTCTTAACCCTGAGAAGACTTCACCAGGGACTTTCCCATACACAGAGGACAGAATAATTAATAGGCTGTAAAGAAGATGAAGCAAATATATAGAGCACCAGCCCTGGACTCAGGAGTAACTGAGTTCAAATCTGGCTTCAGACACTTAATAATTACTTAGCTGTGTGGCCTTGGGTAAGTCATTTAACCCCATCGCCTTGCAAAAAAAAAACAAAAAATAAACCTAAAAAAGAATATGAAGCGAGGCAGATTTAGCTTCAGATGAAATATATTTGTGAAAATATTTAGATATGTGCTGAAATGGGGTGACAGAATGCAATATGTCCATCAATACTACAGATTTTAAAATGGAGAATGGTTGACTGTCAAAGATATTGTAGAAGGAATTCTTATTTCATAATAATTTGGACTAAATGATCTGAGTTCCTACCAGTCTTGATTTTGTTACTTTAGACTTCTTCAAATAATATGTTTTAATCAACAAAATGCTTTCAATCTAGTGTCATAAAACAATATTGAAATTAAAACAGAAATTAATGGAAAACTCCAAAAAAAATCTCAGAAAATAAGAAATGCACGATATATCTGTTGGGTGATTTCAATAAAATTTCACAGATAGAGATATTGAATCATCAATGATTAACCTTAATTATGGAGACAAATAAAGAATATGATACACCTAAGTCTTTTGGAAACTTCATCTAAAATGAATTATCTCCTGCTAGTTTTTCCTAAAACATTTCATAAAGAATATGGTTCAGAATATCATTCTTTTATACAATATTGGAATCATGTAATTGTAAAATGATAACTTTGCCAAATAAAGCCAGTATTCCTTTCCTGTTTAATTCCCTTTACTCAGACGAATTTTTCTTGTACATGATAACTTTGACAGGCAAATCTGGTTAATTTTAATTTAAATATTCATTTCTGAAGGAATTTGTGATTAGCTCACCAATCTGTAGCCTACTTTGATGATGCAAGTTATAAACTTATAATACCATTGGAACAATTCAACTAATATGTTCCAAAATCCCTTTAGATTTTTCTGAAGTTGTGTTCGGTTGCATTGGAATATCAACAAATTGAAACATGTTCAAAGGAAGGTAACAGAGATGATGAAAGATCTAGAAATTATGTCTTATGAAAAAATGATTAAGGAAATTGGTGATATTTAAGCTGGAAGGAAAAAGGCTTTGTGGGAGATGATAATAATTTTCTTTAAATTTCTTTAAATATTGTATTTATTCTCTCTATTTAACAGTGTAGAATTAAGACCATTGATCGGAATTTGTTGGGAAATGCTATTTTCCTTAATATGGAGAAGAGTTTTCTAACTAATAGAACTGCTTATATATGGGATAGGTTGCCTTATGAATAGATAGTGAGTTCTCTTTAAGTGTAAGTATTCAAGTCAAATGACTACTTGTCAGAAATGTGAAAGGAATTGCCTGTATTTGGGAATGGGGCAAGAGGAATTGAATTAAGATTACATATAATCTTTTTTTTTCCTACTCTTAAGTTTTATTCTTATTTCACAGTAAAATATTAGATTATTTCCATATTTTTAATAATTATTGATATGAATAAGTATGTTCAAAAGCCAAATGAAAACCATTAGGCATTGAGAAAAATAATATATTTCCTCCAAAGCTAAATACTATTAAAAAGATTTATTTAATATTTTATTTCCCCCAGTTATATGTAGAAACAAAGTTTAGCTTTAATTTTTAACACTTTGAATTCCAATTCATCCTCTTTCTCCTTTATCTTTGCTCTCATTGAAAAGTCGAGTAATTTGACTTGGATTATTCATGTGTAGTCATACAAAACATTTCCATAATATTCATGTTGTGAAAGAAAATATACACCAAAAATTATTGAAGAATGCTTCAATTTCTATTCCTCCTTCCTCACCCCTCTCTCCCCATTGAAAAGGCAAAAAAATGATATGGATTATACATATGCATAGTCACATAAATCATCTCCATAATAATAATGTGTGAAAGAAAATACAGAACATAAAAAGAAACAGTCAAGAAAAAATAAAGGAAAAAAGTATGTTTCAATTTGTATTCAGTCAACATCAGTTCTTTCTCTGGAGATGAATAGCATTTTTCTTTATAAGTCCTCCAAGTTTGTTTTGAGTCATTATATTGCTGAGAATAACTAAGTCATTCATAGGTGATCATCTTAAAATATTGTTTCTCCTGTGTATGTAGTATATTTTGCTTTCTTGGTAGGTCCTTTTAGGTTTTTCTGAGAACATCCTGCTCATCATTTCTTATAGCAGAATAATATTCATAATCACAAATCATACCTTTTTTGTTCAGCCTTTTCTCCATTGATGAACATCCCCTCACCTTCTAATTCTTTGCTTTAAGAAAAGAGTTACTTGAAATATTTTTGTGTATATAGGTTCTTTTCTTTTTTCTTAAATCTTTTTTTGGTACACAGACCAAGGAGTGGTTATGTTAGGTCAAAAAGTAGGAATGGTTTTATCTCTATACTATGGATGAATCAGTTCACAACTCCACAAAAACTGCATTAATTTCTCATTTTTCCCATATCCCTTCCAAAATTTGTAATTTTCCCTTTCTGTCCTGTTGGCCAATCTAATAGGTATGTGACTATACCTCAGAATTGTTTTACTCTGTATTTCTCCAGTCAATAGAGTTAAAACAGTTTTTCATATTGTTATAGATAGCGTAGATTACTTAAGAAAACCATTGGGGAATGATCTTGCTTTTATAAATTTGATTCAGTTCTCTGTAGCATTAAGAAATAAGACCTCTATAAGAGAAATTTGCTTCAAATAGTTTTCAGTTACAATTGCTAACTATATTTTCTTCCATACTATTTCTTCCCTTCTTTATTCTATTCTCTCTCCTTTCACCCTGTCCCTTCTCAACTGTTTTGATTCTGACTAATGCCTGCTTTAATCTGCCTCCCTTCTATTATTCCCTTCTCTTCTCTCTCCACAACCCCTTCCTTATAGGACAAGGTATATTTCTATACCAAAATGAGTATGTAATTTTTCTCTTTAACTTAATTATGGTGAGAATAAGATTTATTCACTCCCCTTCACATCCCCCTCTTCAGGTCATTAAAGACTTTTAAAATAGCACTTTTAATTCTTCAAACTCAGTGAATAATTTATACATGATATATGTGAAACTTAATATCTATTTAAAATATTTTTCCTAAACATTTATTTGTCAATATTATAATTGACCTTTGCCTAATCTGTATGAAAACAACATTTTTGCATCCCTCCCAACTGAATTTAAATGAAACATCATGAGATTAATTTTTGAAATGCCTGAATTAGAATTGTTTAAAATATTCTACTATGTACAAAACACTGTAGCATATCTATTGAATATAATTGTTGTTCTTTTTTTTGCAAGGCAAATGAGGTTAAGTGGCTTGCCCAAGGCCACACAGCTAGGTAATTATTAAGTGTCTGAGACCGGATTTGAACCCAGGTACTCCTGACTCCAGGGCCAGCACGCTATCTACTGCACCACCTAGCTGCCCCTATAATTGCTATTCTTCAGCATGGTGTAGTGGAAAGAGCCTTAGTTTAGGAATCTGCCGATGCATGTTCAAATCCCATTTCTGTCCCTGACTATCTATATTATTGGTCAAGTCACTATATCAATTTTTCTCTGAAGCACAGTTTTCTCAGCTAAAAAATGAGGTTAGACAAGCTAATTTCAAAAATCTTTCCATCTATAAACATATATACCTCCTAAATTTAAACAGAAACCATTTTTATGTCTTATGGGATTTTCAAATTTGTTATCACAATCAGTTGTCTAAATGGTAAAATGGGGGCCAGACTGTGATTTTTAAGAAAAGAAACTCAAACTTATGAAGATATAAATGGAATTAACTGGGGGAAATGAGCTATTTTGGATTTCAATTATAAGGTCATATTGTTGGAGCAACTGGATGGTGCATTGGATAGAGCACCAGTGCTGGAGTCAGGAGAACCTGAATTCAAATCCGGCCTCAGACACTTAATACTTACTTAGCTGTGTGACCTTGGGTAAGTCACTTAATCCCAATGCCTTTTAAAAATTAAAAAAAATCATATTATTTATTGCAATATTGAGGGAAATTCTTCAGGTTAATCCTAAAACAGTACATAAAACTGAAAATGAGTGATTCATTTCTAGCATTTCTATAATATAACCTTTAATTGCTTTATTCTAGAAAGTCTTTTATATTCCTACTTTAAAATTTGAAATATTCCATCTTGAAAAAATAAAAAGAATAATAAAATTCACCTTAGATGTATTTATTCTTTCTTACTTATCCCTAAATTGTGGAATTCACTAGTTATAAGATAACTTTGGAAATGGGACCATTCTTGAAATGTAATATCCCAGAAATATAATAAGAAATTTAATATAAAGATATAATTCTAAAGTATAGAAAAGAAGATTTAAACAAATAGTTCTATGTTTGAACAATTTCTAAATTGGTTCCATTATGAAAAGGATTAAAAGCTTTGACAATTACTTTTATCACATAACTTTTGAAAATCAAGCTTTAAAGCAGAATTCTTAATCTGGAAATGGCAATGTGATACATGGATAGATTTTTAAGTAGTCCATCAATTTAGGTGGAAAAAATGCATTTTGTTTTATTAATTTCTAGCCTAAATTTAACATTTCTTTTAATGATCGATGATGAAACTAGGAAACAAGCATTATTTTGAGAAAGTATCTATAGGTTTTGTTAGCCTGCTGAAGGAGTCAATGACATACAAAAAATTAAGAGCCTTTCATTTGAGCATTGATTTTCTTGGTTGTAGGATTAAAGGGATTTGGCATCCTAGGATACAGTATTAGAAAATTGTTTTATCAAAAAGATTGTTGAGTTCTTAATAATTAAAGTCACAAACATTCACATAACTTTTTTCCTAATCAGTTCTATGTATTAAAGCCCTTTTCTGATTTGAGATATGGAACTAAATAATGACCATGAGTCTCCTCACAACATAGACAATGAAGATTACTTATGAAGATGGAATCAAAAAGAAAACATGTCTTGGTTACTGAGATACATTAAGGTTTCACAATTAAATATATATATATATATATATATATATATATATATATATATATATATATAAAATAGATAATCTGAGCAGCTATCAAAAGGGTATATTTCCTTTTTATCCTTGTAAAAAAGTGATATATACATAACAGGTGGTTAAGAAGACTATTTTAAAAATAACTTTCCTCAAGATGTTTCAGTGAGTGAAAGCAATTCAGTAAGTGAAAGCATTTAAAAAAAACGGAGCTCTCACAAATACTCAAATATGAAAAAGGACTTCACTGAACAATGAGCAAAGATTCTAAGATAAGATAATAGTAGTGACATTGTGCCCACACAGAACTGCACAAAATTGATAACCAACTAATTTGGGCAGTAGGAAAAGGGTCTAGCCAGAAAAGTCTTCCCGGAAGCATGATCTTCAGAATCCTTTCGAAATCCAGAAAATCTTAGCATCTCACACTGTGTGTCAGAAAAAAAGGAGATGGGGAGTATGGAGTATGTTTAATCTCAGAATATACCTAGATCCTTAAATTGTTCTGCCAGGCTACAGATTAGGATTGAGAAGCCAACAGTTTAGATTACCAAGGCTGCAGTCAGGAAATGCCCAGAGTCAGGTTACTATTTGCAAAGCTTCCCTGGGCAAAACACATGAATTCAGACTTGTACTCTTAATCCATTTGATGCAGCACTGACCAGCTATCCCTGAGATCATTGAAGAACTTCATTGCTCATTTGCCAGATGGAAGACCATATAGCAGAGCACCAAAAACAAACAAACAAACAAACAAAATAAATAGATAGATAGATAATAAATAAATAATAATAAAATTCCTTTTTTCTTATTGAAATTTAAAAAAAATTCCAGTGACATAAACCAATAGTTTTCAACATTCATCCATTTGCAAGTTTATGAGTTCCACATTTTTATACCAAACTCTCTTCACCTCCTCCCCATGACAGTGAACAGACTGTTAAATATTGTACATGCACAATTTTTTTAACATAATTCCATTTTAGTAGTATTGTGAAAGAGGAATTAGAATTAAAGGGAAAGGAAAGCATGAGAAATAAAAGAAAAACATAAAAGAAGTTTTTAAAATGTGGATATATTATACTTTGCTCTGCATTCTGAATTTATAGTCCCTTCCCCCCAATGTGTATGGCATTTTCCTTAACAGAACTCTCAGGATTGTCCTTGATCACTTGACAGGAATTGCATCGATGAAAGTTAATCATCTTATCATGTTCTCTTGATTCTTCTCATTTCACTCAGCATCAGCTCAAAAATCTCCATGCTTTTTCTAAAGTTCAGCTGTATATGATTACTTATAGAACAATAATACTCCATCACATTCATTTAACTTGTTCAGTCATTCTCCAATTAATGGACATCCCTTCAATTTCCAATTCTTTGCTGTTACATAAAAAACTGTCATAAAAAAGTTTTGAACATGTGAGACTTTTCCTGGTTTTTTATGATGTCTAGGATATAGACCTATTAGAGGTATTGTAGAATTAAAGGTAGGCCCAGTTTTGCCCTTTCATCATAGTTCCAAATGCTTCTCTAGAATCAGTTCACAACTCCACCAACAATTCAGTAGTGTACTGATTTTCCCTTATTCTCTCCAACACTGATCATTTTCCTTTTTTGTCATTGCCAGTCTGATAGGTGCGAGGTTCAGGGTTGTTTAAATTTGCATTTCTCTTAACAATAATGATTTAGAGCACTTTATTCACTTGACTATAGCTTTTATTTTTTCATCAGAAAATGGCCTATCCATATCTTTTTACCATTTATCAATTAGGGAATGATCTGTAACCTTATAAATTTGATTAAGTTCTCAGTTTCCAGTGGTTGCTGGCTACAACTCAAAGCCAGAGCCAGAAGTCTCCATGTGCCATGGAGACCAAGGTAGGGCTTGGGGTTGGATGAGGACATCCCAATATCCCTGCCCCCCAAGCTCCCTTCTGGTCAGACTAGTCTCCCTAAGAACTCTGTCCCCAGTTGCCCCTTCCCTGCCTGCCCTCCTCCCCTGCCTCTGGGACTTGTTAAGGTCTCATGCAGCTGAGTGGCTGGAAGCAGAGTCTTCCTGACCTCTTACAACAAACCCAGTCTTCAAACCACCCAGACAGGCTGCAGGAAAGAATTGGAAATTAAGAAGACCATAAATTGAAGAATGACTGAACAAATTATGGTATATAAATGAGATGTAATAGTATTACACCATAAGACAGAGAAACCAGAGATTTACATACATTAATTCAGAGTGAAGTGAACAGAAGAGTAATTTGAATATAAGAAAATGAAACAGAAGAATAATTAATACTATAGTTATATATAAATTTATACAATTATAAAATATGTGATAATTTATATGATAACATTATAAATTTGATTCACTAATCTATATATTTTATAATTGAATCTTTTATCAGAAATATTGTGAAAATTGTTTCCCACCTTTCTGATTTTTTTTCTTTTGGATTTATTTGTTGCAAAACATATTAATTTAATAGAGTCAGAAATCATCCATTTTGTAATTTATAATATTCCCTATTTTTTGTTTGATCATAAACTTCCTTTTCCATAGATCTAACAGACATAGCAGCTCTTGTTCTTTATAGGATTTGAAATGTGCCTAGTTTTTATGATATTATTTTCCAATTTTCCCAGCAGTGTTTGAATAATAAAAAATGTCTTTGGGTTTATCAAACAGTAGATTATTGTGGTCATTTATTACTATTTCTTTTGTAGCTACTCTTATTTACTGGTTCATGACTTTATTTTTTTAAACTAGTACCAAACAGTTTTAATTACAATTGCCTTAAAATATATTTTAGGCCACTTTTGTTTGCATTTTGTCATCAATTACCTTGACATGTTGATTCAGATGAATTTTATTACTATATTTTCTTGTTCTGAAAAAATAGTTTTTTGATACATCGATTGGTATTGTATTGAATAAGTAATTTAATTTGCGTAAAATTGTCATTTTTATCACATTCCAGAAGCCACTAACATTTTTCCAATAGTTTAGATCTGATTTTATTTCTATGAAAGGGTTTTTTTGAAATTGTGTTCATATGGTTTCTGGTTTGTCTTGGAAAGTAGATTTCCAAGCATTTTATGTTGTCTTCAGTTGCTTTAAATAGAATTTCTCTTTTTATGTCTTGCTCTTGGGCTTTATTGACCATAAATAGAAATGCTGATGATTTATGTGAATTTATTTTGTAACTTGCTACTTGGCTAAAATTGTTAATTGTTTCTTGTAATTTTAGCTGATTTTCTAGGGTTCTCTAAGTATATTATCACATGGTCTGTAATGAGCAAAAGTTTTGATTCTTTATTGTCAATTCTAATTACTTCATTTTCTTTTCTCATTGCTAAAGCTAACATTTCTAATACTATTATAGTAGTGGTGATAATGGGCATACTTGTTTCACCTGATCTTATTGTAAATGCTGCTAGTTTATCCATATTACATATAATGCTTTCTGATGGTTTTTAGGTCAATACTGCTCATAATTTTGAGGAAAACTCCATTTATTCCTACTCACTAGTGTTTTTAATAGGAATGAGTGCTATATTTTGTCAAAGGCTTATTCAGCATCTAATGAGATAATTGTATAATTTCTGATAATTTTGTTATGGTTAAAGTCTCATTTGTTGAGTGTTTTTCTAATATGGAAACCATCCCTGTCTACCTGATATAGACCATACCTGATTATGGTGTATTATATTAGAAAAAACTTATTGTAATTGCTTTGATTGTTCTATTATTCTCTGTCTGGTTTGGCTATTCCTGGTTTAGGTATCAGAACCATACTGGTATCATAAAAGAAATTTGACAGAATTTCTCCTGTATTTTTACTAGTTTATATACAATTGGTATTAATTTTTCCATACATGTTTGGTAGAATTCACTTGTAAATTATCTACACCTGGAGATTTTTTTAGGGAGTTTATTGATAGTTTCTTCAGTTTCTTTTTCTAAAATGGAAATGTTAAAGTATTTTAGTTCCTCTTTTGTTATTATGGGTACCTTATATTTTTCTAAATCTATTTCACTTAGATTGTCAAATTTATTGGCACGCAGTTAGGCAAAATATTTCTAAATTATTACTTCAATTTTCTCCTCAACTGTAGTAAATTCATCCTTTTTGTTTTTGATACTGGAAATTTGGTTTTGTTTTTCCTTTGTTTTAAATCAAATTAATTCTAGGTTTATCTATTTTATTGTATTTTTATAAAACCAATTCTTAGCTTCATTTATTAGTCCAATGGTTTTCTTACTTACAATCTCTTTCTGATCCATTTATAACCACATCCTTTATGTAAAATCCCTCTAACTATATTCAACCCTCATGTGTTATAGTATCAACTAAAGAATTTTAACCTATACACTCTCTATGAGTATGCTTGTTTTTACTATAGCAACAAAAATACAATTTTCAAAAGTTACAAATATCTTCTGCTTAAGGATGTATCCAGTTTAATTTTATCGACTAGCTGTTTTTCCCCTTTCCATTTACCTTTTTATGCATTACTTGAGTCTTTTATTTGAATATCATATTTCCTGTTCAGTACTGGTCTTTTTATCAGAAAAATTTGAAATTCCTCTATTGTATTGAAAATCCATCTTTTGGGGGCACCTATATGACACAGTGGATAGAGCACTGACCCTAGAGTCAGGAGAACCTGGGTTCAAATAGGTCCGTAGAAACTTAATAATTAATTACCTAGCTGCGTCCCCTTGGGCAAGTCACTTAGCCCCACAGTCTTGCAAAAAACCCAAAATATAAATAGAAAAATTAAAATATGTGATGATGATGAAAAGATAATGTTTAAAAGAAAAAAGAAATTTCATCTTTTCCCCTGAAAGATTATGCTAAATTTGGAAGAGTAATTGATTTTTTGGTGTATTCTAAGATCTTTTCCCCTCCAGAATTTCATATTTTAGCTCCTCCAATCCTTTAATGTATTTTACTGGAGAATTTCTTGAAAAAATGAAGTCTATGCTCTTTTCCTTGTCATGACTTTCAGGTAGCCCAATAATTTTTAAATCATCTCTCCTACATCAGTTTTCTAGATTAGTTGTTTTTCCAATGATATCTTTTACAATTTCTTTAAGTTTTTCATTCTTTTTTGGTTTTGTTTTATTGTTTCTTTATTTCTCACAAAGTCTTCAGCTCCATTCTATTTTTGAAAGAGGCATTTTCTTTAGAAAACTTTTTATCTCCTTTTCCATCTGGCTAATTAGGCTTTTTAAGGTATTCTTCTCCTCATTGACCTTTTGGACTGCTTTTTTTCCCATTTGACCTAAACTGGTTTTTAACATTTATTTTCTTCATTATTTTTGGTAATTCCTTCACCAAGCTTCTGACTTGATTTTCCTGCATTACTCCCACTTCTCTTCCCAATTTTTCCCTCCACCTCCCTTATTCATAATCTTGTTTTTGAGCTCCTCCATAGCCTAGAACCAATTTTTTCTTGAAGGTTTTGGAGACAGAAGCTTTTACTTTGTCATCTTCTAAGTGTATATTTTGATCCTCCATGGGGTCCATAGTAATTGTCTATGCCAGATTTTTTTCCTTCTGTTGTTTGCTGATTTCCTCATACTTTGCCCTGATTTTAATACATTTCCCATGTTTTTGAGGGGTTTTAGAATTCTTCGCCAGGGGCCTCAGTTCCATAATGTTTTCATGAGAGGCTCTGACTGCTCTCCTGGTCTGTTTAGCACTTTCCTCTGCCCTTCAGCTGTGAGGAGGGTCCTTGCTCTGCTTAGGCAGTATGAGATACCAGACTATGACCAGGATCTGAGTATGGACAAAGCAACAGAGCCCTGACTCAGAGATAGTGGAGAGACCTCGACAGTCTCCCCCTAACTCCTTACTATCTATAGAATGAGCACTGTAGAAGCAGCTACTGAATGACTCCACAGACATGTTTCTGGTTCCCAGGGTGAGTCTGTTCAGAGGCCTGGCTGACCTGGTCTACAAACTGACTCTTGTGTGCCAGTTTTCCCCCCTGACCTTCCAAATTGCCCTTGGTGATCCCTGCATTGATAGATCTGGAAAGAGCTCCTCCTGCCATGGACCCAAAAGACCCAAGACCCAGGTACCCTACAGTCTGTTCCTGGCTGGCTGGAGCTGGTTCCCAGGGCTGCGCTGTTGTCCTTTCCAACCCATGTGGGACAGACCCTACCCATGGAAATTCTTGGGCCATAGAATTGTTTCACTCAGTCTCTATGTGCTTTCTGCCATTCTAGAATTTGGTTAGAGTCATAATTTTAAGGCAGTTGGAGTGGTCTGGAGGAGAGATCCTGGAAATTCCTGCTTACATTCTATCATCTTTGCTCTGCCCCTCTTCTTAAGTTTTAAAATATCTTTTGACTTTTTCCAAGAGATCTTTTTGGATTTGAGGTCTCTCATAAACTCCTTTGAGGTTTCCCATGTGGGTGTTTTGTTACTGCTTTTCTCTCCTGAGATGGCATTTTTATTATCCCTATCAGAATAGTAGTTTTTTATAGTTACCGACATTTTTTTTATTTGTTTGACTTTTTGCTCATTTTGATAATTGAGTTCTCCTCCTGGAGTACATTTTCAAAAGCTTTTTTGTGCTGGGATTGGGATCTGGCCCCTGGCTTTGCTTTTGCAAAGATTTGTTCCCTCCTCTATACAAAGGCATTACTAATGCAGTAGTTTATTTTCTGTGCTGAGGTAGACCAAGTCATTCCCATCTGCTGTACCTATGTTTCCATGGCTTGAAATTTTTCTTGAGCTGGGCTTGGAACCCTCAGTGCCAGCTTGCTGAATCTTGATCTGAATTGTGCTGTGACTCCCACTGACTTTCAAGTTCTCCTTTCCTTGCTGGGTAATACTTTGCATTTGTTCAGAAGAGAAAGCCCTTGACTGAAGGTCTTTTTTTATGGGATCTGTAACTTTAATGTCTGTAGACTTCATTTAAAGTTGTTTTGGGAAAAGGTTCTGGAGCTTCCTAGCTTTTAGTCACCATCATCACTCCACTCTGGAAGTCATTCTATTCTTCAGAGTAGATATTATTGCTGAGTCAGTCTGGATGACTCCATTTTGAAACTTTATTTAAAACTTTCATTAACATTCATGGCAAATAACCTGCATAAGATGATGGGATGGACCTGTTCCCCAATCCCATATCCTTATGATATGTACACCAACCAAAATACCTTTGCCTTTATATGGTTGTTTGCTTCTCTCTATAGAAGGCAGAATATGGCTCTAATCAAAGCTGCCCCATAAAAACCATTTTTTCCCATTTTCTTCCTGAGTTTGCATCATTAATAAAGTCAAAGACCCGACAAAGATTTCTTTGATCAATTTTAGTGAGTAAGCCAGAATGTATCATTCCCTTGTGATGTGACTATAATTGTGTGACAGCATAGTCCAGTCAGCACTTGGACCTTTTTGCCCAGCATTTGCCCAATTGTGAAGTGGTCAAAGAATTAAACTCTTCAAATTCAGGAAGAAAAAGAAGTAATAGGTCTTGAAAAATAAAATTCTTTTCTCATTTGCACATGCTAAGTGCAGAAGAGAGAGGGGTGAGTATATGTCTTTCCCTAGCAATAGAATTGTCCATCAAGGGACACGATGACAAAGAGGAATATCAGAATTACTAGGGGTTTAGGTGGAACAAGCCTCTTGTTGATTCTTACTCAAATAGCTATTAAAGCTTGGGACAAAAGAAGAACTGCTCAATTAACTGGAAAGATCCAAACCTTGACCAATTGAAATCATGATTGGTTTAGAATATACTCAATATTTAGATAATTATGGAAAGCAAATTTGACCATATACATATGAGACCTTTGGTTTTTGTCAATTGTTCATAGAGACTTTGAACCTCAAAGATTAGAGCCTAGGAAAGTGGATCTGGACTGTTGCTCATTTTAACTTTTCTTTATTGGTTTTTGAATTTTACAATTTTTCCCTCAATCTCTCTTCCCTCTCCACCACCCCACAGAAGGCAGTCTGATAGTCTTTACATTGTTTCCATGCTATACGTTGATCAAAATTGAATGTGTCAAGAGAGGAATCATATCTTTGAGGTAAAATTTACATATAAGAGATAGCAAAATTATATAAGATACCAGTCTTAACTTCAAAACCAAAAATTCAACACTATGTCATATAATCCAGATTTCTTAAGAAAAACAAGGTCCCTGGGTATCCTTTTCACCAAATCATAAAAATATTCTAAAACTGTAGAGAATGATACCTGAATCAAGGAAAAGTGAGACATGCATTTTAACTCTCTTAAAGTTATTTTGGGAACATTTGTTAATGTGTGGGAAGCACTGATCTGTAAACTTGAGGTCATTATTAACCAAGAAAGATTAGGTTAGAAAGAAGAGGAATTGATTGGGCTCACTGGACTTTGTTGGGGACTTCTACTTCAACAGTTCTCCAGTGCCCACAAAATCCTTTAACTTGGAAAACTTTGCAGAGGGAAATACCTTGTAACCCTTTATGGGTAACTGTCATAAAGATTAATGAAGACTCAAATCAGCTAACCTGTCAAAAACATTAAATCAGAATTTACTCTCACTGACCTTTCCATTAGACATAGTGTGGAAGATAAATGGAAAATTCTTTCATTTTCTTTGCTTTCACACCAGTGACCAAGTTGGAGGTTAGATAAAAACAGACAAGAAAAAGATGAAAATATTTTTCTTGGTTTGTAGAAATTTATGTCATTATAAAAATTTCTTAAAGAAAACTTGTTAACGATGACAGGTAGAAAATATTCTATTGTTATAACATTAAGCAAATGGGAACTCATAGAAATATATTTGCAGCATGAAATTATTTGAGTATTGAATACTAAGACTATTCTTGAAGGACTCTTTAAAGACCATTTCCCAATTCTTAGAGACTTGTAGACTCCAAAATGAACAGAAAGTGTGACTGCCTGAATTTGTCTTTGAAAGTGAAATAACTGAAAGCAATGGACTCTAAAATTTGAGGTACTGGAAGTTTATGTCCCTTTCAGAAATTTGGAATGTTATCATTAGTAATTTTAAATCCAGATTTGATTTGGTATGTTTGAATTTTGTCCTGAAACAAGACTATGTTGTAATCATATTTACATTGAGATGCATGATCCTAATAGGATAGCTGTGATAAATCAGATCTTAATGCAAAATATATTTTCTATTTGGTATTGTCAATATGCCTGAAAATGTATGGATCAGGAAAATCTGAGTTCTAATTCAGTCTTAGAAGTTTATTAGCTTTGCAATATATTTTCCTCAGTTTTCTTCATCTGAGATAATGAGGCACCTTCCTCCTAAGGCTGTTGGGAAGATCAAATGAAATAAACTGTAAAATGCTTAGCCACAGTCATTGACACAAGGTAAATACTATATAAATATTAGTTATTATTTTTATCAATTTTAATTAGTCTAAACTGGGTTTGATTGTGATTAGTATAGAATGTGAAATTGTTAGATGGTCACTTTCTACTTAAAAGGATTTGGAAATGCCTTCAAATGAATTGATACCATTTGAATGGCAAAAAGTTTGGTGTTATTTTTTTAGAACCTGTGATTTTATTTATGCTAGTGCATAGACTTCTAGATTTCTTGCATTGTGAAATTTGGAAAACTCATTTATCAGAGATACTTCATTTATCACAGAAAGGATACTCTTAAATCTAGATGCTGTTAGATATGAATTTAGCTTTTGAGAATGTGGCCAAAAATATTTGACAACTGTTAAATATTTAATTGTATATATTTTTTAAATAGATAATAATTTTTGGAGAAAAGAGTAGCAAAGATTTCTTAAGTTGTCCTTTTCTGTGATGTTTTAGGCCTTTTTTATTCAGACAGGGGATTAGTCCTGCTGACTGAATGATGTAATGTGCAAAAATAATGAGGTCTGAGAAGCTAGAACTATTCACAAAACTGAAGATATAAAATAATAAATGCCTATAATAGTGAGTGATATTTATCTGAGATTATTTGGCTATAACTTATGAAAATTATGCATTTGTACTGTTACTATATTGAAGTTATATCATTGAATCAACTTAATAACAGATATTGATAATAATAATAATAATAATAATAACAATAATAATAATAATAATAATAATAAACCTTATGTTCAAATGTTTTATTTTTGCCTTAGTTGTTGATAGGCAATACAGATATTCATTGATCTGAATACTTAAAACAGCTAACATTTTCTGGAAGTTTGAATAAACTCTCATGATATAATTCTGTGTGTGCAATTATAAGACATGATTATTCTTAATTTATAAATGAAGGATAAATGTATTTATATGTTCTCATTGTTGATGGTTATTAAAACATGACCAAAATAATAATGATTTAGTCCTCAGTGATGATTAGTGAAATTGTTTGGTTGAAGTAAAATATCTTGGAAATATAATTTGGCATTGTCCATTATTTTGATTTCAACTATGATTGTCTAAATTGTCAAGAACCTTATAGTCTGCCATTCAAAAGGAATACCAAATGCTGTACAAAAGGGAGAGTTATCTGAGAACTGGTATAGGTAGAGGTATGTCTTTGGGAAAAGTGGAAGGGATGACCTTGCATGGACAAAGACAGGTTACCCTTGACTTATTTTCCCTTTCTGCTATTTATTTTTTGAAAAGAAAATTTTCCCACCTGGGTAATTCTGAGCCTGACTTTGATATTTGATACCCTGTGAATTATGTGGAACTTTGCTATACAATTGAATATTAACTATGAATCTTGCCAGGAATCAAATAGAGCTAAGGGAGTTTTTCCCTCTTGTCAGGACTTCTATTAGATCAATCTGTGCTCTTGCAGGAAGTCTTAATATTTTCTAACAATATCTATTTTTCCCTTTCATAGAAAATTTCTTTAAAAAAGGTGAACAATAGAAGATATTTTGCTGTTGCAATACTAAATCTATTAATTAAAAATAATATGAAATCATCTGAGTTACTATATTAGGATATAAGTAGTAAATAATCTTAATATTTTTAATGTGAATTCACAGTCAAGTCCATATTTTAAGAAGCTAAGTACATCAGTTCTTAGTCTTGCCTTTCATTTCCTGGGTTTCTGTATAAAATTTGTTCCTGTAGTACCTCATTCTTTTTGGATGATATAACACCTACAAATATAAACATTCATATGTGAATGTGTTTCACATTCACTTAAGATGATATAAGAAGTATAATAATAGTAAATTAGTGAAGTGGGAAATAATTTTTACAACTAGCAATTCTGACAAAGGAGTCATTTCTAAAATTTATAGAGAATTGAGTCAAATTTATAAAAAAAAATCATTTCCCAATTGAGAAATGGTCAAAAAATATACAGTCAATTTACAGATGAGGAAATTAAAGCTATCCATAGTCATATGAAAAATTGCATTAAATCATTACTGATTAGAGAAATGCAAATTAAATCATCTCACACTTATCAGATTGGCCAATGTGACCAGAATTGACAATATTAAATATAGGAAGGGATGTGAGAAATATGGGACACTAATACATTTTGGTGGAGCTGTGAATTGATCCAAACTTTCAGAAGAGTAATTTGGAATTATGCCCAAAGGGTAATAAAAATGTGCATACCCCTTGATCCAGAAGCATCACTACTGGGTCTATACCCTGAAGAGATCATTAAAACATCACTTGTACAAAAATATACATAGCACTGTTTGTGGAAGCAAAGAATTGGAAATCGAGTGAATGTCCATCAATTGGGGAATGGCTGAGCAAATTGTGGTATTTGTAGAACACTATTATTCTATTAGAAATCAAGAGAGATGGGATTTCAGAGAAGAATGGAAAGAGTTGCATGAACTGATGCTAAGCAAGATAAATAGAACTGGACGAACATTGTATACCCTAACAACAACATGGGGGTGATGATCAACCTGAATGGACTTGCTCTTTCCTTCAAGGGATTTTAGAGCACTAGCAATGGACAATACTATCTGTATCCAGAGAAAGACCTGTGGGGTTTAAACAAAGACCAAAGTCTATTACCTTCAATTTTTTTTAAAAAGTGTCTTTTGTACTACACAATTTTGCTATCTTTAATATTTTATTTTCTCCTCAAGGATATGATTTCTCTCTCAACACATTTTATTTCAATCAGTGTATGGCATGGAGTCAATGTGGGGGGGGTAGGGGGAGGGAAGGGAGCATGGGGGAAAAATTTTTAAATTGAAAAATCTTACAAAAATGATAGAAACTGCTATTATATAAATTGGAAAAATATTAATAAAAAAGATGATATAGGAACCTATATGTATGTACCCAAAGGTAAATACACACACACACACACACACGCACACACACACACACACATATCTTCTCAAAGGCATGTGAGGGGAATTAGACCAAGATGTAAAAAAAAATTCTAATTAAATTGAATGAATAGCAAATGTTGGGAAAGCAAAAGGATTAGACCTTTCTTTGAGGATATATTATTGACTTCAAAATGTTGCCAGTGGGATATACAGACCTTAAATATGTTTTAGAAATAGATCTTCTTCATTGGATTAAAGATTTTACAAAGAAATTTTGAAAGGGATAGGGTAGAGGAGATATAACAAACAACTGGGAGTGACACAGTACCTCAAGTAAGTGGAATTCATTTAGTTAAGTATTGGAACTACCTTGCAACCTAGATAAGGAGGTTTTGAAAACAACTCTACAAAGTCACAGAGTTGTCAGATATGAGAAATTTGTTTCAAAATTAGAGTAATACGGGCAGCTAGGTGGTGCAGCGGATAGAGCACCCGCCCTGGAGTCAGGAGTACTGGAGTTCAAATCTGACCTCAGACACTTAGTAATTGCCTAGCTGTGTGGCCTTGGGCAAGCCACTTTACCCCATTGCCTAGCAAAACAACAACAACAGCAACAAAAGCAAAATGAAATAAAATTAATGTGAAATCAGTATACAAATATAAGTAATCCTAATAAAAATTCCACTTACCAGGACACAAGAGAAAAGCAATTAATAATTGCGCTTAGATTAAGAGCTTGGTAGGTAGAATAAAATGGCATTTTATCTTCATTTCTCTTTAGTTCTCACTCAAATTCATTTGCACTGTAATCCAGTAAACCACTTGGTAATTCCTCATTCTAGTATAGATAATTATTCATAACTAAAGATTTTTATTCAATCTAGTCAGCTCCATTCTGGAAATTCAGAGGTTCTTAATGTTCACAGAGAATCTTTAAGGGGTTTGCAAGGTCCAAACTATTTTCGTTATAATACTGAGATATTATTATTCCACTACAGTTCTCTACTTTTTAACTACATCCTGGTAGACAAATAGAGTTTTCTTCATATAGTTCAACCAACAAAACCTTATCTCAACAAATTGAATGCAAAAACAAAATCAAAGCAAAAGTATTTAAAGAGATAGAAAAAATATGTTAAATTATGACACTTCTCACATTCTTTTTTTAAAAAAATATCATTTTAAAAATAAAGTATGTTGGGGCAGCTAAGTGGCACAGTGGATATTGAACCGGCCCAGGAGGACCTGAGTTCAAATCCAGTCTCAGATATTTAGTAATTGCCAAGTTGTGTAACCTTGGACAAGTCACTTCACCCCATTGCCTTGAAAAAAAAGTATGCTATGGGCTTATTGTTGCTATTTTAAATTAATAAATGTTTTACAACATTGCACACATAATGCATGCAAAATATAATATTTTGCAGTCCAGTAATTTTAAGAGTATAAAGAAATATTGAGATAAAAAATTCTGAAAGTTACTTTAATAGGGTATAGTAACTAGAACCTCTCTCTGGTTAAGGGCAATCTGGAAATTGTCAGATACCACCTTCAGTTTGCAAGAATTTTTACATAATAATTATATAATTTAAAGTTAGATGTTCTCAACATCCTTTATGATGGGAGGGGAATGACTTTGTATTTCCAGAGTTTAACACCATACCTGCTACAAAGAATATTCTTTTTTTTTTTTTTTTTGGTAAGGCAAATGGGGTAAAGTGGCTTGCCGAAGGCCACACAGCTAGGTAATTATTAAGTGTCTGAGACTGGATTTGAACCCAGGTACTCCTGACTCCAGGGCTGGTGCTTTATCCACTGTGCTACCTACTTGCCCCTACAAAGAATATTCTTAATAAGTTCTTGTTGAACAACTAACTTTATTACATGGAGAAAAGGCAAACTAATGAGGTAAGGACATTGGTCTCTAACTTACAGAAGCTACAATCTCCATCTTTATCAGGCTAATCTATCAGCAGTTATAACGTAATTGCTTTCCTGCTACAGTCTTTTCAAGTGACTTGTGCCAAAAGAGGTATGAAGAGTACAGATGCCCCCACATATGCATTTGATAGATAAATAGGCATTAATTAGAATGGATCAACAAATAACTAATGAGTTCCTACTATGTCTCAGTTGCCATGTTTACAAACAGAGGTTTAAGATAGAACCCCACTTTGAAAGCAAATCAGTTGTGGGAGATAATGCAAACCTAAAATATTGCACACACAAAAAATTAAGCAACAGTTGAAGGCAACAAGAGAAGAGCTTCTTTATAAGATCAAGAACAATTCAGTGCAAAACTAATTATTTGTGCAATAATTGCCTAAGAGGGAGAAGAGATTGGAAATGGAGCACCCAAAGCTATATATTGTCATCTTATTTATTTAGCTTGTATACAGAGTACACCATGCAAAATGCTAGCTTGGATGACTCAAAAAAGAATTAAGGTTCCCAGGAGAAATATCAATAATCCCAAATGGGCAGATGATACCAATCTGATGGCAGAAAGTGAAAGAAGTCTCTTGGTAAAAGTGAAAGAGGAAACTGTAAAAGCTGACTTGAAATTTAACATGAAGTTAAAAAAAGTTAAAAGCTATAAGTATCCTATCACTTCCAGGGAAATAGAGAAAATTGAAATGAAAGGAGTGTCAGATTTTATATTATTGGGCTCAAAGATCACTTCAAACAGCAACTGAAGAAATGCTACTTGAAAGGAAAATTATGGCAAATCTGAACATCATACTACAAAGCAAAGACCATGCTAACAAAGGTTCATATAGTCAAAGCTATATTTTTTTCAAAGTTTGATGACTCTAAGAGTTGAACTATAAGGAAATCTGAGTACTGTAAAGCTGATCATTTTGAACTGTGGTGCTGCAAAAGACTTTTGAGAGTGCCTTAGGCCAGGAAATCAAATCATTTGATACGTGAACACATTAATTCAGAATATTCTTCAAAGGATAAATTCTGAACTTGAAGCTTGAGTACTTTGCTGCATAATAAGAAAATGGCTTATTGGGAAAAACTCTTCCAGTTGGAAAGAATGAGGGCAAAAGGAAATGAGGATAAAAGATGAAGAGCTGGGTAGTGTCACAGAAGAAACAAACATGAGGTTGAACCAGATTTGGGGAGGTGGTGAAAGGTCAAAGGACCTGACATGCTGTCGTCTAAGAGGGCAAAAAGAGAAATGACTCAAAGACTGAACAACAACAACAATACCCTATCTTAAAGCAGTACATAGATGCTAAATAAGTCAAGTAGCCTTTCAAAACTTGGGAGCTTAATATCATGAATTGCTTATTTTGACATTTTTTCTTCATAAGTTAATAATTAAAAGCAAAATTTCCCACCACTTTATTGAGGACATCAAGAACAATGGGAAGTAATTTGGGGGAATTGGTTTATAATTTTCTAAAGGAAGATGTAGAAAAAAATGTAAGTTATTGAAATATGGTAACTTTTTTTAAACGTGAGGCAGGCTTTTATCTAATACTTTTACTAGAAATATTGGTGAGATAAGATTATGGCTGAAAGTAGGAAAAAAATAAATGTAACAAGTTCTAAGAAAGTTCCAAACCAAAGAGAGATTAGAGTTGTGAATGGAGTGGTGAAGGGCATGATGAAAAGACCAAAACACATAAATTCTATAACCAATGATATAAGAAAAAATGTTCAATCATAATGTTTTCTAGGGAATTACAGCTTATGAATTTTATGAGTGGAAACATGTTAAATAATGTCAATATTGCCTTGTGGAGATTCATCTGGGAGTTTTCCAGTGAGTATTGAACTTGAGAAGATGTTAAGTGAAATGTTATGTTAGCACCTTTGTGCCACTATCTAAACTTTCTACAGAGATCTTCAGTCTGACACTGACAATGAAATAAAAAAAAAATTGAAGTCTTCATCTCATTCCCAGGAGCTATAAAAGCTATTGGTTATGAAATGGAAAAGGATTCTTCCTGAAGAAAATCAGGAGCAACAAATAGTGGTAGGCAAGGCAAATCTTTTCTTTAGCTGTTTTTTTTTTTTGCAAGGCAAATGGGGTTAAGTGGCTTGCCAAGGCCACACAGCTAGGTAATTATTAAGTGTCTGCGACTGGATTTGAACCCAGGTACCTCTGACTCCAGGGCCTGTGCTTTTATCCACTGCGCCACATAGCTGCCCCAGGCAAGACAAATCTAATGCATGATTAGGAATGAGAACCTTCTGACTGCTACAAATACTTAAAAGTATATGTACTCTTGTCAATATGTGTCTCTTGTGGAAAATGTGGAAAAGCACTGAATAAACTCCATATGTATTTCAGGTGTTTTCCTAATGCTGGATTATAATTACAAAAAGGCAGAACAATCTTGGGATTCAACGCAATTATATTTCAATGAGGGAAGACCTCACATATAGATAGGAGAGAGGTAGTTAGAGAAGTCCACTATGGTCAGGAAAGTAATAAGAATAAATGAATTCATGGATCAACTGACTGATAACTACTTTCCGGGAAAATCAGGATAGAACAGATATGGAAGGGAATTATGGTTTCAATGTGTGTTGGAAGATTTGTGATTATACTTTTGAAGTAAGTATTTCTTTTTAAAAAAGAATCTGATTGTTAGCTGCTGAATTAAACAGGGATGCAGAGGACCATCCCTACACCTTGTGAAACATCATCAATTGGAATTTGAGTCATTGGCATAAAACTTAAGACATCTTAAATTCCCTGAAGGGAACTGGAGAACCTTAGGGTAAAGATTAAATAAAGCAAACTTGGCTTTTAAGTAGTGGGGATATTGATTAAGTAAATTATATTACACTATAAATCTGGAAGATACCTCAAATTATTTTATAGTAAATGAAACTGAGGTCCGTGGAAGCTAAGTGACTTTCTCAAAGAGAATGAATTAGGAATAATAGAAATGGGGTGTCCTATCATTGAACAGTGTATTATCATTTATTGTCTTTTCCTCTTGGGAAAATCCTTTAATTTCTCTGACACTAATTTTTCTTGGTAAGATGATACAACTGTATTAGATCATCACTAAAGTGCATTCTTGATATAAATCAAGAGTCTTATAATTCAATAATGAGATGGTTAAAACTGCAATTATGAATAAAAGCATGTGATATGTAGTTTTACTTCTTTTGCTTTGTGGTCACTCACAATCAGAGATAAGGTTTTATTTATTTTATCTATAAATGTTTTAGTATTAGCCTCTATTGGTTATCATAGAGATATTATTGACATTAACTTTCTCAACTATTGAAATGTATTTCCTGGTTGAAACACAAAAGATAATGACCCAAATATTTCTGATTGGAAGCTGTTGCATGTCCAATCTTCTGGAAGAAATTATCATTCTCATTGTGCAAAGGTAGTTCATTTTAAAGGATTTAAAATGGTCCTTTGCTTTATAGAAAACAAGATATTGTCTTGTTCAATGAATTTGAATTCACTTAAAAGGAATATCTTTGAAGAGATAACTCATATTGCTTTTGTTTCAATCATGTGGGCAATTATCTATTAGAAACTAAAATGACATCACTGTATCACTTTCTATATTCTATAGATGTACATAGTACATCTTCATTCCCAAAGAATATCATGACATCAGGGAGGTAATGCTATGACAAGCACCTGGATTGGATTTGAGTGAGGGCGGCTTTGCTAAGTCACCAACTTCACTTTCTCCTCCAGAGCCATCTGCATTCAGTGGCTAGATATGGATAAGAATGATTAGCGATGGTCCTGGATAAGAGGCAGTCAGGGTTTAGTGACTTGTCAAAGTCACTAGTAATTATTATCCAGTAATTATCACAAATCTGAAGCTGAATTCAAAATCCTGTCCTCCTGATTTCAAGGTCAGTGCTCTATCCACTTCACCATCTAGCTGTCCCAGTACATCTATGCATAGAAATTTGTATCTAAACTCTTAGACTTTGTGAAAAAGCAGAGAGATGAAAGCATTTGATCAAAACTTTTTGAGTTATTTTTTTCTCTTAGCATGCTAAAGTTTTTAAATTTCACCTGGAAATTTTACTGAACAAAATGTCAGTATATCTATATCTTTATATATTTTTTCTTTATATGCACAAGCATATGTGTGTGAATTACCATATATGTGTCTCTTCCCTAAGAACTATTCTGCCAAACATTTTCTATAAGTAGAGTAAGCCCATTAGATTTTAAAAATATTACTCAAGAGAAATTTAAGATATTTTATTTTAATAGTTTATATGATAGGACAAGCTATTAGATGTGGAATAAAGGATAACAAAAATAGAAAACTTATTAAAATTTTTGTGCTTGGAACTTTGTAAGAGAAACAGTTTGTGTGGTATCAAACTCAAATAGAAATAGATCCCTGTGGTTGTCATATTAAGAATACCAGAAATAATATTATTTGCATTGTATTCTTGTTATATGAATGTATACATATTTGCATATGTGTATATGTGTGGATACATGCACACACACACACACACACATATATATATATATATATATATATACACATATATGTGTGTGTGTATTTATATAGTGTAATATTTCCCAATAACTTTGCAATCTGATTCAGCTGTACTCCAGGCCACTAATAGTGGGTCTCCAGTTTGAAAACTCTGGTGAAAAGGACTGCTTCTTGAGTTGGAAAAAAGATGGTTCAAATCTTGTCTTTATCACTTAAAATTGTTACAACCTTTGGCAAGTTACTTAATCTCTCTGTGTCCTAGTTAATTCTTGGCAATTTTAAGTGATAAATGAGATGCCTCTTTATAAGAAAGAAATGAAGTTTCATAATAGGAGACCCTTAAGCAAGTAAAATCAGTTTCAGACTAAAAATATTTTAAAATAGTTTGAATATATTAGAGCTTATCTTGTACTTGATCATTTAGAATCTTCTTTATAAGGTATTTAAACTTTATTTTCCTAGCATTTAAGATACTTTCACATCTTATTTAAGGCAGGGTAGAATTTGTGGGATTTTGCAAATGAAATCCATTACATGAGTAGTCCATATTGTGCAAATTTTTGACCTTGGTGATCAAACTGTTTGACTAAACTTTTTGTTGGCTCAGCATCAAACTAAAGTTGAAATATGAGCTTCTTAATGCATTTAAAAACAGCTCAAAAGCACAAGTTCATTTAGGATCATATTTTTGACACTGATAGATGTGATGGATTGATAAAATATCCATCATATTTATAATTAAAAAGAAAATGGGCATTTGTCATCCTTTAGAAATAATAGATTATGAATTTTTTCTCTTTTCTTATATAAATATTTTATTTGCTTTCCAATTATATACAATAGTAATTTCTACCTTTCATTTTTGTAAGGTTTTGAATTGTAAAGTCCCCCCCCCAGAGCAGGCAATCTGATAATCTTTACATTGTTTCCCTGCTTTGCATTAATCAAAATCAAATTTGTTGAGAGAGAAAAAAAATATCCTTGAGTATGAAATAAAATATTAGAGGTAGCAAAATAATGTAGTAAATAAGACAACTTTTTAAAAAAATTTAAATTAATAATCTTTGGTCTTTATTTAAACTCCACAGTTCTTTCTCTGGATACAGATGGTATTGTCCCTCACAAATACCCTAAAATTTTCCCAGTTATTGCACTGACAGAATGAGCCAGTACATTAAGGTCGATCATCACCCCCATCTTGCTGTTTGGTTGTACAATGTTCTTCTGGCACTGCTCATATCACTCAGCATCACTTCATGTAAGTCATTCTGGGCTTCTCCAAAATCCCATCCCTCCTGATTTCTAAGAGGACAATGATGTTCCATAACATACATATACCACAATTTCTTCAGTTATTCCCAGTTGGTGGACATTGACTCAATTTTCAATTCTTTTCCACCTCAAACAGAGCTGCTATTAATATTTTTGTACAAGTGGTGTTTTTACCCTTTTTCATGATATCTTCATAGACCCAGGAGTGGTATTATTGTATCAAAGAGTATGCACAGTTTTTTTGCCCTTTGGCATAATTCCAGATTGCTCTCTAGAAAGATTAGATGAGTTCGTAGCTCCACCAACAATGTATTAGTTTCCCAAATTTCCCATTTCCCTTCCAACATTGATCATTAACCATTCTGGTAATATTGGCTAATCTGAGAGGTGTGAGAGATAAAGTATCAGAGATGCTTTAATTTGCATTTCTCTAATCAGTAATAATTTAGAACAATTTTTCATATGATTATAGACAGATTTGATTTATTTATCTGTAAAGTGCCTTTGCATATCCTTTGACCATTTGTGACTTGGGGAATGGCTTTTTTTATAAATTTAATTCAGTTTTCTATATATTTTAGAAATGAGTGCTTTGTCAGAATCACTAGTTGTAAAAAATTGTTTCCCAATTTTCTACATTTCTTTTTATTCTGGTTACAGTGGTTTTGTTTGTGCAACAGCTTTATAATTGAATGTGACAAAAATTATCCAGTTTGTTTTTGCTGATGTTTTCTATCTCTTCTTTGGTCACAAATTACCCCAATTTCTATATATCTGACAACTAAGCTATTCCTTGTTCTCCTAGTTTGCTTATAATATTTTCTTTTATGTCTAAATCCTGCACCCATTTTGATCTCATCTCGGTATAAGGTGTGATATGTTAGTCTAATCAGCTTATGAATTTAAGGTAACTTGCTTTTCCTCACTCTGAACAACCCCATTTTCATGTTTTTGAAGAGCCCTTAATTATAATATTCTATTAATCTTAGGGTATTAAAGATTTTAGAATACTGTGATACAGTTGTCTTAATTTTGTCTTTTACAATTAAAATGATATTGTGTTGGTACTCGCAGTGACAGCATTAAATGTTATACTTTGTACAATTGTAACTTGATCCTATGAACCTAGAAATTTCTATAAAGGATTTTGCTGAAGCTCATCATTCAATTTTGTCTTGTTTATAGAATTTCTATTTAGGATTGTGTCTAGACTTTCCCAGTATTTGAGGTCAAATTCCCTTACACAGGGTATTTTATTTTGTTTTGTTTTTAGCTATGCCAGTTTTGTAGATTGAGTGCTTTTCAGTCAACTAAAAGATACAATATCCACCATGATGGCACTAACACATCATTTGATAACAAAGAAAACTTGTTTCTCCCTTTGAATAGCATTGGTTTCTGCTGAACTAGCTGTGCTACACAAAGGCCATCATTTGTAAACAGGCTGTGTTTAGACTACAATCTGATGGTAAATAGAGTGCTTTTTCTTTGAGTGAACACATAGCCCACTTAAAAAAGACTAGGCCCATTATTATACCCTTATCCACATTATCTTTTTCTAAGGTAACTTGATCCTACATAATGTCTAAAATCTCTCTCTCTCTCTCTCCCTTTCTATCAATGTGTGTGTGTGTGTATACATATATTTATATATTACACATATTGAAGGATAAATTGGAGATAATCTCCAATTACTTGGAAGAAGGGAAAACACAGTTAAAGATGACTGGAAAAGACTTCTTGAAGAATATAGGACTATATAAATTTAAAGGCTAAAGGAATCCAGGAGGTAGAGCTGAGGGGAAAAGGTCCAGACTGAAAGAACAACCATGAAATGTCAGGAGATGGGAAATGCAGTATCTTGAGTAAGGAATAGAAAGGAATAAAAGACTAGAGAAGACAAAGGCATGGATATAGTAAATAACTTGAAGAAAGTCAGTATCACTATTTAGTTGTTTTGGTGATAGATGCAATGTAGTGTGTGCAGTTTGATCATATCTCTGATTTAACTGTTTTAAACCTAAAGTTTAGAGTTATTAAGACACTAAGTGACTTCCCCATGGTGATATATGAACTATAGAATCTGAAGTCAGGTCCTTCTAACTTCAGGCCTATCATATTAATTTCCAGTATGTGTTCAAATATCTCACAAACCTACAGAATAAACTTTAATAGGAATGTGTACAATGAATGTAGGGAGATGGACAATAAATCTTAAAAGAGTGAACATTCTCTGACAGTGCTTTCTCAGGAAGGAAATTTTCTGATTCTCAAAGGACTATATTTTTTGGATGGGGAAAAAAGTGAGATTGAAAAGAAAGTCTGGGGGAAAAACTAGCATGTATTTGCATTAGACAACCTTTTCATCTTACTAGCAAAAAGACACACTTTGAAACAGATAAGAATGTATGAGTTTAGAACAATCAGCTGATCTCAGTAAAATGAGAATTCTCTTTTTTACAAATCATTTTATATATATATATATATATGTATATATATATATATATACATATATATATATATATATATATTAAGGTAGAAAATTTCCTTCCACCTTCCCTTCCAATCCCCCTCTCCACAACAGTGAACAGTCAGGTTAACATTATACATGCCTATTTTTGATAAAAATATTTACAGATTAGGAATTTTCAGTATGAGGAATTAGGATTAAGGGAAAGAGATATGTTAGAGATAATTTCTTATAACTTTCATCAGATTCTGAAGGTTTTTGAAAATTTTGTTTTGCTTTTCTTCCTCTGGATGGGGATAGCATTGTTCAAAGCCAGTGTAATATAGTTGTCCTAGCCATCTGAACTGCTGAGAGGAGCTGCTTCCATCAAGGTTGATTATCTCACAGTGTTGCTGTTAAAGTGTACATTGTTCTCTTGGTTCTTCTCCCTTTGCTCAGCATCAGATCCCATAAGTCATTCCATGCTTCTCTAGAGTATGATCATTTATAGTTTCTTAAAGAACAATAATATTCGATAGTATTCATGTGCCATAACTTGCTTAGTCATTCCCCAGTTGATGGGTATCCCCTCAATTTACAATTCTTTGCCAATACAAAAAGAGTTGCTATAAATATTTTAGAACACATAGAACTTTTACCATTTTTTTTACATTTTCTTCTGGATATAGACCTAGAATTGGAATTGCTGGGTCAAAAAGGATGAATAGTTTTATTGCTCTTTGGGCTTAGTTCCATATTGCTCTCCAGAAAGGTTGGATCTGTTCACAACTCCACCAGTAATGCATCAATGTCCCAATCTTCCCACAACCCATCCAGCACTGATCATTTCCCCTTTTTCTCATCTTGGGCAATCTGATAGGTATGAGGTTATATACTTCATAGCTGTTTTAATTTGCTCTTCTCTAATCAATAATGATTTGGAACATTTTTATATAATTATATATATATATATATATATGCATTTGAAATCTGTCTATTCATATACTTTGACTATTTATCAAATGGGGAATGTTTTGTGACCTTATAAATTTGATGCAATCTCTATATATTTTAGAAATGAGACCTTTATCAGAACTCCTAGCTGTAAAAATTGATTTCCAGCTTTCTACTTTCTAATTTTGTCAGCATTGATTTTGTTAGTGCAATATTTTTCTTTAAATTTAATATAGTCAAAATCATTCATTTTACAGTTCATAATGTACTCTATTTCTTGTTTGGTCATAAATTTTTCCCCTTTCCATAGATCTGATAGATGAGTATTTCTTTATCTATTAATTTATCTGTGGTTTCTTCCTTTATGGAAATTCAGTACCCATTTTGATTTTATATTGGTATAGGGTGTGAGAAGTGGGTTTATGCCTAGGTTTTGCCATACTATTGTCCACTTTTCCCAAAAAATTTTTGTCAAATAGTGAGTTCTTAAACTAGAAGCGAATGTCTTTGGATTTGTCAGACAGTAGATTGTTGACGTCATTTACTGAAGTTTCTTTTGAACCTGTCCTGATCTACTGATACATTATTTTATTTCTTAAGCAGTTCCAGATGGTTTTAATGACTGTTTTAGATCTGGTAGAACTAGGCCACCTCCTTTACATTTTTTTCATCCATTCTCTTGCTATTCTTGTCCTTTTGTTGCTCCATATGAATTTTGTTATGATTTTTTCTAGCTTTGTAAAATAGGTATTTGGTAAGTTTGATTGGTATGATACTGGATAAGTAATTTAATTTGGATAGAATTGTCATTTTTATTATATTAGCTTGACTTAGCCATGAGTAACTGACCTTTTTACAATCATTTAAATCTGACTTTATTTGGGTGAGTAGTGCTTTATAATTGTGTTCTTACAGTTTATGGATTTGTTTTGGGAAGTAAGAGCATTCTTTAGGAGTAGACAGAGAATGAGCAGATTTTTTCTTGAAAGGGGAGCAAATGTGGATACAGATTAAGAAGAGATCAGAAGATATGGGGAAGGATTACGAAGGTGCCACAGGGAGAGAATAAGGAGTGATACACAGGACCATTTTGCTAAGAAGAGTAAAATTCAAGTGACCATTGAATTTATAGATTTCTATAAAGAATTCCATATTCCAGATCATACATAATAACATTACTGCAAGAACATCCTTCTCTGATGGTATTTTTCCTTTGAAGAACAAAATACAAGCATATTATCCTCTTAATTATTTATACTTCATTCCACCTGAAAAAAAAAAACACTTTTATTTTGCTCAAATTATTTTGCAGTTTGAATCAGCACAGAGTCAGTAAGTAACCTTGCTTAGATTTACTTTATATGCAGAAATTTTTCATTTAATTACATGCAAGATCTCTGCTTGTTTGTTATACAATCTACAGTAAGTAGCTGAACGGCAATTTCCAAGGCAGAATGTGTAGTTCTACTCAATCCTTTCAGAGCAAAACTACATACTTTGCAGATGAACCAAAACTGTAAAACTGCACAAAGGTAGCTTTTCAATTGCCCAGATTACAATTTGCCTTGTAGAACAGAGCTTTATATTCTCCTTGATGGTACTTGATCAGGATTTGCAACTACCCTAAAGTATTTTTTCTTTTTCCTAAAGCAACATGCCAATATATCTACCAAATGATGCACAACAAATGCTAATGACTTGTAAAAAGGAAATCCATTTTCCCTTGGCTCTGGGAGGCTACCACTCAATCAATAATCACTAGGTGAAAAGGTGAAAAACATAAGCATAGGAACAACTTGGGTGATATTGGCAATGGGCCCAGAGAAGTTTCCTTTTTTTTCATGGCCCAAGGCATAGTGATTTTTTAATAGAAGCCATTGCTTAGTACCTCAAAGACTACTTGCTCCCTCAGAACTGTAGCTCAGTTTGATAATTAAGAATTCAGAATCACAGAATTCTTTTTATTTTGACTCATAGTTAGAGGACCTTATAGTACCTGTTTCAAAATACAGAGCCATAATGATGACAATGATGATGATGATAACCTAATACTATATGACGAAAAAATCACCAAATATCTGAGTCAAGCAGATTTGTTTACAGAAATGGGGAAGTTCAAATTAAAAACACAAGAAAGATCATTACTCTATGAAACAATGAACACCATAGGAACTTGGACTTACTGGCTAGTATAAACTTTAAAATCAAATCATAAAAACTGTTTAATATATCTAAAGATTTAACATGTATTGAGAACCTTGTATGGCACAGTGTATAGAATACTGACCTGTCAGGAGAACAAGAGTTCGAATCCATCCTCAGACATGTCACTTACTAGCTGTGTGACCATGGGCAAATTACTTAACACTGATTGCCTCCCATCCAGGGTCATTTCCAGTTACCCTGATTCAAATCTGGCCACTGAAGATGGCTCTGGAGGAGAAAGTGGGGCTGGTGACTTTGCATAGTACCCCTCACCAAATCTAATTCACATGCTTGTCATGGGATCACCTCCCTGATGTCATGGTCTTAGAGAAAGAAAAACAAACATCCTCAATAGCAGCAACACATAATCATGGAAACAGAATTATATGCTAAGAGCTTTCTAACCTTCAAAACCTAGCACAAATTCTGGTACTGCAGAAAACAAAATATCTTTTAGAATTCAACACATTGTTCGGGAATTATAGCATTATTACAGACAGAACTGTCATCAGCAATTACCTAGCAAAGAAACTACTAAAAACAGAAGAGGGAGAAAGTTGTAGAACCTGAAGTCATTTGAAATCCTCACTTAATGTAATTTCCAGAAATTCTGTCTAATAGTTAATTGGATGAAAAAAAAAGTAAAAACTTATAAGAAAACCAAGTATTAGCAGTGGAACAAAAAAAAGTATTCCAGAAACTCCTGAGCAATATAAAGATCAAATAAAATTATGAACAACTTGGTAATATAAAAATATCATAATATTATTCTGTCTTTAATTGATTATATCAAGATCTCTGATTCAGTTCTACATTCATGAATTATTTATGTTCTGAAAAGATTTAAAATAGACATAAGTATAACAAGAATATTGAGTATTTGTTGTTCTTGGGCAAAAATTTTCTGTTTTAAAAATATCACCAACACACCTGTTATAAAGAATTTCATCTTTTAGAGGAAGAATTTAAAGCTGCTATAGTTCTGCCCATCCTCAATTCCAGTATCATCCATCTTAAGTATAGTTGGTTCTAAATTAAACAAGGAGTTGTACCAAAATACACTATTATTCACTTGATGTACATAGTTTCACTGAAAAAATATCCTAAACAACTTCTTCATTTCATGGAATATTTCTCAGATCATATAACAATGCCATTTTGACTGGTGTAAAATTCTTATTCTGTGCCAAGGGAAGATAAAGACTGAAGACTTCCAGTTTAATCCGGAGGTCAAATTATGCCTGTGGACAATATGAGCAATATTTATAAATGCTTTGGTCAGCTAAAGAAAGGAGATATGCCTGGGTTTGTCTAGAAGTTTGTAGGTATCTTAAAATCAGAACTCAGTAGAAAGCAATCAAAGTAATTAACACCTACACAATACCAGTTTTAATATACAATTTTGAAAGTGTAAAAATAGATGATAATAGAGCTAGGAAATATGCTAACAAAAACTTAGTATTAACAAAACACACAGCCTATTATCTTAAGGTATCAAAGAAAAGATTGGCACTCCCTCATCAAAAATTAGGAGAATTATTGTATATTCTCAGAATACAATCTTTATCCAAAAATATAAACATTTCAGAAGTGCATTAGAATAAGTAGGGATCAATTCAAAAATGAAAAAAAAGATTATATGCCTTTGGATTGTTTGACGTAACTAAAAAGTATTTTATCTATGAATAGAGATCCTGAAAGTTTTATAATCCCAGAGTGAAATCAAAAGAACCTTCTTGGGCCCAATGATCTGTTGATAAAGAAATTTCAAATAAATGGCTGTCATATAGACCTGTTGATAGAAAAAGAAAAATTTATGTTGGCAATTCAAGACAAGTATATAGCCATCAGAAATTACAGATACATTGTCTTTAAAGAATTAGACTTAATGATCATTAAAAACTGTATACTATATCACTGTTTTCTGGAAAACTCATCTAGCAAATACTTAGCCAGTCATTTGAATTATACATCAATAACTTTCTATTTTTCATAAATTATTAGATGACAAAATCTCTTACTACAAATAAACACCTCAAAATATCTTTGAGAAATCAATATTGTACTAGAACCAGATTATTACTATAGACCAAGATTTTGCCTACATTCTCCTAAACACAAATGATATTATTACACAAAAGACTGATTTTTGAATAGAAATCATATCAGGTACTTATAATTTCTAATTTATGTTATAAACAAAGTTTCTAAAATATAAACTGAGCAGAAAAAAAATCTATATCACTTAAGAATGGGATAAGGTCTACAACGTCCCTAATTGATATTGAAATTGTGATAAGGATGCTCTCAGTGAACCTACAAAACATGAACTTAAATGTCAGACTATTAAACAACAAATGTTTTACCTATTTGTGCAAGGATCTGCAGGATATTCAGTATAAAAGAGTTTGTCCCAGGATCATTTCTCTCTCTCAAGAGATATGAGAATGAATATCAATATTACTATTATGGTATATAATAATAATAATAGTAATGCATTTAGATGTTTTAAATATGTACATGAGTCAACACACAAATTTAATTTTTACCTTTTCAGTTAAACTCTTTAGAGTCAGACTCAGCCAGATATGAAAGATAGTTTTGAGTACCACAGCAATTACACTGATCTCATGATTCAATATTTGTGACTGCAGAGAAAGAGCTCTAGATCATCACAATAAGATCTCAAGTGATTAACTCTAAATGATAATATGTTGTCTGTAGTATGTGACTAGAAGCTCAATAAAAATTTTGCTTTTGGTGTCTAAGAAGTTCATTAACCAGGCTTTTGTTTATTCTAAAATATCTCAAGGGATTTCTTATTCTTGTTTTCAGAAATAGATTTTGATCCACTGCCTAGAAAACAAAACCCAAACTTCAGAAACCCAGGTCCTTCAAAGGAGATAGAAAACAGCTTTCATTGATGAAAGGTATCACAGTGTAGACTGAACATATCTTAGTGTTTCACAGAAATAAGAAAACCAAATGAAAGGAACCAAAATATTGTCAAGTATGAGCAGATGGAATTTAAGTAAAAATGGTTTATGTGCAGTCTTAACAATGGATCTTCCTTCTAAGGAAATCAATATAATATTATCTGAAATTCTTGTTCTCCTTGGATGTACTTCCAGCTTGGTCAATGATTAAAAGATTAATACATCAAAGTAAGCATGCTTTGAGAGACAGTGTTATAGAAAGAATGTTGCCTGAAAGCTACGAATATTTGATTTTCAAGTCATGTCTTTGACCTATTCATTTAACCACTAAGAACTGAGCAGCTAGCTCTGGCTATAACTGACAATAGAAATATTAACTTGCTCCAGACAAGAAATATTTCTTCACCTCAGAGTTCTTCAAAACAATGAAATGAGGATCCAGCCCCTTTTGCTTCAAGCCTTTGCTGCACACAAATTGGTCAATTTTCCCAGACCTGTTATTCTTTTCTCACTTACCACCTTTGCTTATAAATGATCTTCAATTGTTGAAGAAAACCTCTTTCCTTCACAACAAATGAAAATCTTTCCATCTTTCTATTTTTTAATTCTTTTTTTATTTTTCCAAATACATGTTATTAAAGTTTTTTCAACATTCATCCATATGCATATGTATATTATGTTACAAAATTTCCTACCACCCTCCCTTCCCACCCTCCTCCCCTCAGGGATGAACACTCAATTTAACATTTTGATTACATGTTTTTGATAAAAATGTTTATAGATTAGTTATTTTCAATATGAGAAATAAGGAATAAGGGAAAGAAAAACATAAGAGATAAATTTTATAAAGTGTTCATCAGATTCCGAAGGGTATTTTGTTGTTGTTGTTGTTGTTGTTCTTCCTCTGGATGGGGATAGCCTTGTTCATATTTGATCTAACAGGGCTGTCCTAGTTCTGTGAACTGCTGAGAGGAGCTTCTTCAATCAAGGTTGATCATCTCACAGTGTCATTGTTCGTATGAACATTATTCTCTTGGTTCTTCTCCGTTCACTCAGAATCAGATTCTAAAACTTATACCATGCTTCTCTAGAGTCCAATCATTTATGATTTCTTATAAAACAATAGCATTCCCTAGTATTCATGAGCCATAACTTATTTAGACACTCCCCAATTGATGGGTTTCTCCTCAGTTTCCAATTCTTTGCCACTACAAAAAGAGCTACTAAGAATATATTGAAACGTGTGAGACTTTTTTCCATTTTTTATATTTTCTTCTGCCTTTGGCCTAAAATTGGAATTCCTGGCTCAAAGGGTAAGATAAGTTTTATTGCTCTTTGAGCATAGTTCCTTATTGCACTCCAGAATGGGTGGATCCATTCACACCTCCACCAGCAATGCATCAATGTCCCAGTCCTTCCACAACCTCTCCAACACTGATCCAAAAGATTCCCTTTTTTGCCATTTTATACAATCTGATAGATATGATACTCATCTCTCATAATTGTTTTAATTTGCAATTCTCTAATTAATAATGATTTGGAACATTTTTTTTCATATGATTATATATAATTTTAATTTCTTCCTTTGGAAACTGTCTATTCATATCATTTGTTTATTTAACAATTGGGGAAATCTTCCTGTCTTTCAAGTAAAACCTTCAAACCTTCCCTAAACCATAAAAACTTCCTTCCCTAATCCTTCCATTTGGAAGTAGAATTCCCTCAAATGCCAGTTTTTCATTATTTATTGTTTCTATTACCTATTTGATTTCTATACTGTATTGCTTTGTATTATTGTCTCTCTCTCTCATTCTCTCTCTTTGTATATATATATATAATATATATACTTATGCTTGCATGACCGTATGTATGTATGTATACATGCATGTATAACATCGACCTAATTAGACAACTCACACAGAATACTTAACAGAGTACCTTGTACAAAATGAATATCAATATTCTTGAATATTTAATTTTTATGTGTAAAGATCAGAAATTGGGGGAAAATATCTAAACATTGACTTCTGTAAAATCTTCAAGTTTTAATGTTTTAAAATCATGACATAAATGATATTCATTCCAGATAGGTCATAAGTACTGAAACAAGGGGTTTTTGTTTTGTTCTGTTTGACCAAGGCATATTCTACCTGTTTCTCTACTCTTAAAAGTAGTCAGAATTTTATTTGTTTAAATGCTGGTATATGAACATATAGACTTTTAGTTATTAGATATATTTATTATTATTCATTATTTGATTATTGATATTATTGATAGCAGATTTCTAGAATAATATTGCTAAATATATCTTGTGTTTCATATACATATCCATATTGTTGCTTTATATTTTCTTTACTTTGTACCAAATTAATATCATTATCCACCATTGTCCCTTCTTTTCAATTATTTAACCATCGGTCTTTCTCAAATGAAAAACTTATACCTGCCATAAAGTCTTCAAGATATTATAGGACCTCTGATTTCAAAAGTAACCCAAAAGGATATGAAATCCAACCATGACCTGAAAGACAATCTCCTCTAAGACATCCCAGAATTTGATGCATCCAGTATCCAGATTAGTTGGTATCATCATCATTTGACCCAGTAGGAGATAGGAGTTGTCTCAGGGGATCTCATTCAGCTATTTCCCTGGAAGAAAGAAGGAGAAAAGAAGAGCATGTATCAGCTAGGTAGTTTAGTTATCTATAGTAATATACTTGGATTGTATGCATATAGAGCTAGCTGTCACTCATGTTTTCTAAATATTTTTCATTACTGTTGTTTAACCATTCCTTCTTTATTCTGTACTTCAACTAATGATACTTTGAATTTAAGAGGCTTTATATTGCTTTAATTTTGTCTTATTTCTTCAGTCATTTCTCAATCACATCCAATGTCTCATGACCTCATTTAGAGTTACCTAGGCAAAAACACTGAAATGGTTTACCATTTTCTTTCTCTGATTCATCTTACAGATGTGGAACTGAGGCAAACAGGGTTAAGTGACTTGTCAGGGTTACACTGCTAGTAAGTGCCAGAGGTCAAATTTGAATCTAGAAAATCTCTCTGAATTCAGGCCTAGCACTATATGCACTGAACAACCTAGCTACTTCTTTTTTCTTTTCAAAATTTAGGCTAAGAATAAGTGAATTCATTTATATTTTATCAATGATCTCATATTTTAAAGCAAATATAGTAAATTCTTTAAATTAAGTCACATTTTAAAAGTACTTGTAAAAAAGGATGATTTTGATATTGCTACCCAAATCATAAGTATCAAATCTCAAATAATCAAGGGAACATCAATGACTATTCTCTTATATGCTGATGTCTCATCTTTATAAATATATATTGAGAAAGATCTCAGTAACTGTCAAGAGTTTCCTTGATGCGTAGGACATTCTAACTCACAAATGGTTTCTACAGTAGATTTGTTCTTTTCATTCATGAAACTTACAGAAAGATACAGATTTTTTTGTTTGAACACAACATGTGCAAATGAAAAAATATGGTTTACTGTAAAGGGTATTCATTTTTATATCAAGGACCTCAAATACTTGCTAATTTTGTGATCCTGAGTAAGCTACATATTACTATTTTGTTTTATTGATATTTTATTTTTCCAAATACATGTTATAAAAGTTTTTTCAACATTCTTACATATGCATGGGTACATTTTTAAGTTACCAAATTTCCTTCTCTCCTCCCTTCCTACTCCCCTTAGTGGGGAACAGTCAGGTTAACATTGTGCACACATATTTTTTATAAACAGGTTTACAGATCAGTTATTTTCAATATCAGGACTTAGTATTAAAGGGAAAAAGATACATAATTTTTACAAAGTGGTCATCAGATTCTGAAGGGTTTGTTTTAACAGTTTTTCTTCCTCTTAATGGGGATAGCACTGTCCATAACCAATCAGATAGAATTGTCTAAGCTCTCTGAACTGCCGAGAGGAGCTGCTTCCATCAAGGTTGATCATCTCACAATGTCATTGTTAATGTGAACATTGTTCTCTTGATTCTGCTCCCTTCTCTCAGCTTTAAAATATGATATTGTTGATAAAATACTCAGACTCTCTAGAGTCTGAGAATTTATGATTTCTTATAGAACAATAATAGTCCATTGTATTCATGCATTAGAATTTGTTTAGCCATTCTCCAATTGATGGGCATCCCTTCAAATTCCAATTCTTTGCTACTACAAAAGGAACTGCAAAGAATATTTTGGAACAAATAGGACTTTTCCCATTTTTTTAGGATTTCTTTTGCTTATAGGCCTAGAATTGGAATTGATGGGTCAAAGGGTATGAACATTTTTATTCCAATTTGGGCAGAGTTTCATATTGCTCACCAGAATAGTTGGATCTATTCACAACTCCATCAGCAATGCATCAGTGTCCCAATCCTCCCACAACCTCTCCTTGATTATTTACCTTTTTTCTTATCTTGACCAATTTGATAGGTGTCAGGTGATAGCTCAGAGTTTTTTTTAATTTGCATTTCCCTAATCCATAATGATTTGGAGCATTTTTGCATATGATTATATATAGCTTTACTTTCTTCATTTCAAAACTGTCTATTCTTATCCTTTAACCATTTATCAAAAGGGGCATGATTTGTAACCTTATAAATTTGATGCAATTCGGTATGTATTTTAGAAATGAGACCTTTATCAGAACTCCTAGTGGTGAAGATTGCTTCCAAGGTTTCTACTTTCCTTCTAATTATGGTAACATTGATTTTATTAGTATAAAACCTTTTTTAATTTAATGTAGTCAATTCATTTTTTTAATTTTTTAAAATTTATTTTTATTAAAGATATTATTTGAGTTTCACAATTTTCCCCCCAATCTTACTTCCCTCCCCCCAGCCCCCCCATGGAAAGCAATATGTCAGTCTTTACTTTGTTTCCATGTTGTACCTTGATCCAAATTTGGTGTGATGAGAGAGCAATCATATCGTTAAAGAAGAGACAAGAAGCCAAAAAGGTAACAAGATCAGAGAATAAGTTATCTGTTTTTTTTTTCTTAAATTAAAGGGAATAGTCTTGGAACTTTGCTCAAACTCCACAGCTCCTTATCTGGATACAGCTTTTTAATTTGATGTAATCAAAATCATCTGGTTTGTTTTTGGTGATGTTCTCCAACTCTTCCTAAGTCATAAATAGCTCCCCTTTCCATAGATCTGAAAGGTAAACTAGTCCTTGACGTTCTAATTTGCTTATAGTATTTTTTTTTATGTCTAAGTCCTGTAACCATTTGGATCTTATCTTGGTAAAGGGTGTTAGGTGTTGGTCTAATCTAAGTTTCTTCCATACCTTCCAATTATCCCAGCAGTTTTTATTAAAGAGGGAATTTTTATCTCAATGGCTGGACTCTTTGGGTTTCTCAAACAGCAGATTACTATAATCATCTCCTACTTTTACACCTAATCTATTCCACTGGTCCACCACTCTATTTCTTACCCAATACCAAACAGTTTTGATGACTGATGCTTTAGAATATAATTTTAAGTCATGTAGGGTTAAGACACCTTATTTTCCACTTTTTTTCATTAAGCTTCTGGCAATTCTTGACTTTTTATTTCTCCATATGAATTTACTTACAATTTTTTTGTAACTCATTAAAGTAATTTTTTGGAATTTTGATTGGTAGGGCACTAAACAGATAGTTTAGTTTTGGTAGAATTGTAATTTTTATTATATAAGCTCTAGCTATCCATGAGCAGTTGATATTTGCCCAGTTATTTAAATCTGATTTAATTTGTGTGAGAAGTGTTTTATAATTTTTTTCAAAAAGATTCTGAGTCTGTCTTGGCAAATAGACTCCCAAGTATTTTATATTGTCTGAGGATACCTTGAATGGGATTTCTCTTTCTAGCTCTTTCTGCTGTATCTTGCTAGACATATATAGAAAAGTTGAGGATTTATGAGGGTTTATTTTATAACCTGAAACTTTGCTAAAATTGCTAATTGTTCCCAGTAGTTTTTTGTATGGTTTCTTGGGATTCTCTAGGTAGACCATCATGTCATCTGCAAAGAGTGAGAGTTTTGTTTCTTCAATTCCAATTCTAATTCCTTCAATTTTCTTTTCTTCTCTAATTCCTGATGCTAACATTTCTAATACAATATTGAATAGTAGTGTTGATAATGGGCACCCTTGTTTCACCCCTGATCTTATTGGAAATGCCTCTAGCCTCTCCCCATTGAATATAATGCCTGTTGATGGTTTCAGATAGATACTGCTAATTATTTTAAGGAACAGTCCATATATTCCTACACTCTCTAGTGTTTTTAATAGGAATGGATTCTCTATTTTGTGAAAAGTTTTTCAGCATCTATTGATATGATTATATGATTTCTGGTAGGTGTGTTGTTGATATAATTGAGTATACTAACAGTTTTCCTAAAACTGACCCAACCCTGCATTCCTGGAATAAATCCTACTTGATCATAATGTATTATCCTAGTGATAACTTCTTGTAATTGTTTTGCTAAGATTTTATTTAAGATTTTTGCATCTATATTCATCAGGAAAATAGGTCTATAATTTTCTTTCTCTGTTTTAACACTTCCTGGTTTAGGTAACAGCACCATATTGGTCTCATAGAAAGAGTTAGGCAGAGTTCCACCTTTCCCTATTTTTCCAAAGAGTTTATAGAGAATTGGAACCAATTGTTCCTTAAATGTTTGGTAGAATTAACTTGTGAATCCATCAGACCCTGGAGATTTTTTCTTAGGGAGTTCAATGATGGCTTGTTGAATTTCTTTTTCTGAGAGAGGGTTGTTTAGGTATTTAATCACTTCTTCATTTAACCTGGGCAACTTATATTTTTGTAAATATTCATCCATTTCATTTAGATTACCAAATTTATTGGCATAGAGTTGGGAAAAATAATTTCAAATTCTTACTTTAATTTCCTCCGCATTGGTGGTGAGTTCACCTTTTTCATTTATGATACTAGCAAGTTGGTTTTCTTCTTTCTTTTATTAATCAAATTGAAAGGAGTTGTATCAATTTTATTGGTGTTTTCATAATACCTACTTTTGGTTTTATTTATTAATTCAACAGATTTTTTGCTTTTTATATTAATTTCTTCTTTAATTTTTAGAATTTCTAATTCTATTTAGTTCTATTTAATTGGGGATTTTGATTTGTTTTTTCTCTAATTTTTTTAGTTGTATGTTTAGTTCATTGATTTCTTCTTTCTCCAATTTATTCTTGTAAGCATTTAGAGTTATAATATATCCCCTGAGAGTCTCTCTGAATGAATCCCATGGGTTTTGGTATGTTGTTTCATTATTATTATCATTATCTAGGATAAAATGGTTAATTCTTTCTATAATTTGTTTTTTTGGTCCACTCATTTTTTAAAATGAGGTTATTCAGTTTCCAATTTGTTCTGGGTCTGTATCTCCTTGACCCAATATTGCATATGACTTTTATTGCATTGTACTCAGAGAAAGATGTATCACTATTTCTGCCTTTCTGCAGTTGGTCATTAGGTTTTTATGTCCTAGTACATGGTCAATTTTTGTATAAGTTCCATGTACTACAGAGAAAAATTTATATTCCTTTCTATCCCCATTCAGTTTCCTCCATAGGTCTACCATATCTAATTTTTCCAGAAATCTATTTACCTCCTTAACTTCTTTCTTGTTTATTTTATGATTCAATTCATCTAGCTGTGGTAGCAGGAAGTTGAGGTCTCCCACTAGTAGAGTTTTGCTCTCTATGTCTTCCTGTAGTTCTTTCAGCTTCTCCTTTAAGCATTTGGATGCTGTCCCACTGGGTGCATATATATTCAGTATTGAAATCACTTTATTGTCTATGGTACCTTTTAGGAGGAAAAAGTTTCCTTCCTTATCTCTTTTAATGCTATCTATTTTTGCTGCTGCTTTGTCTGAGATAAGGATTACTACCCCTGTTTTTTTTTACTTCAGCTGAAGCAAAATATATTTTGCTCCAAACTTTTACCTTTACTCTATATGTATCTCTCTGCTTCAAATGAGTTTCCTGTAAGCAGCATATTGTAGGATTCTGGTTTTTAATCCACTCTGCTATTTGCTTACATTTTAAGGGAGAGTTCATCCCATTCACATTCAAAATTATGATTACTAATTCTTTATTGCCCTCCATGGTATCTTCCCTTTGTTTATGTTTTTCCCTCTCCCCCCCCCTTATCCATATTCCCCAGTATTTTGTTTCTGAATACCACCCCCTTCAGTGTATTTGCCCTCTTATATCACCCCCTCCCCTTTCTTTCCCCTTTTCCTTTTTCCCTTTTCCCTTCCCTTCCTTTGGTTATTTCTCCCCCCCCCTTTTTCCTCCTACTCCCCTTCCCTTTCTCTGTCCCCCCTCCCCTTTTCCCCTTTTAATACTTGAAAGGTTAGGTGGTTTGTAAGTTAACTGAGCATGTGTAGGTTGACTTTAAGCCAAGTCTGATGAGAAGATTCAGGTGTTTTTCATCTGCTCCCTTCTTCCCCTCTATTACCATAGGTTTTTTGTACCTCATAATGTAATGAGATTTACCCCATTCAATCCCCTCCCTCCTCCAATCTCTTTCCTGTCCCCCCTTTTAAGGAGGTAGTGTTTTTTAGATCATTCTATCTAAGTCATAGAAAATTCTGAGTGTCTGTCCCTTCTAGTTCAATATATTCTATCAAATAGTCAAAATTCCTGACAGTTATTAGAGTCTTTCTCACAAGTGGGGTTAAAGCCAGTTACACCCCTTTAGATAGCAGTTTCATGGATAGATCATGAATGTTCATCATTTCTGGTTAGGTATATTCTCTCTGTTAGAGTTACAATTCTCAAGATTTATGAGAGTCTTTTCCCCCATGCTAGGAAATAGCCAGTTTCAACTTACTGGATAGCAGTTTTTCCCCTTTTACCAACCCCCCCCCCTTTTTTTACCTTTTCATGTATCTCTTGAACCTCCTGTTCGATGTCCAGGTTTTCTATTTAGCTCTTGTCTTTTCATCAGGAATTTTTGGAATTCTTCCATTTCATTAAATGTCCATCTCCTTTCCCTGGAAGAGAAGGGTCAACTTTGCAGGAAAGTAGATTCTTGGCTGCATTCCAAGCTCCCTTGCTCTTCGAAATATCTTGTTCCAGGCCCTTCCATCCCTTAATGTTGATGCAGCCAGATCCTGCATGATCCTTACTGTGGCTCCTTGATATTTAAATTGTTTCTTTCTGGCTGCTTGCAGGATTTTCTCTTTTATCTGATAGTTCTGGAATTTGTCTACAACATTACTTGGTGTTTTCATTTTAGGATCTTTTTCTGGAGGGGATGGATAACTACTTTGCTCTCTGATTCCATGATATCAGGGCAGTTTTCCATCACTAGGTCCTGTAATATTAAATCCAGGTTTTTTTTTTCTCTTCATTGTTTTCAGGAAGTCCTATAATTTTCAGGTTGCCCCTACTTGATCTATTCTCGAGGTCAGTGGTTTTGTTGATGAGGTATTTTACCTTTTCTTCTATTTTTTCTATTTTTTGAATTTTGTTTAACTGACTCTTGCTGTTTCATGGAGTCATTAGTTTCTGTAGATTCCATTCTTTTTGGGGGGGAGGAATTTTCTTCCTTAACATTTGCAACTCCTTTTTCAATTGCTCAATTCTACTTTTAAAAGAGCTTTCCATTTGACTAATTGAGGTTTGGAGAGAATTATTTTATTTTTGCATTTGCCCAATTGAGGATCTGAGAGAATTTTTCTCATTTTGTATTTGTCCAATTGATGATGTGAGAGATTTATTCTCATTTTGTAATTGTCCAATTGATGATCTGAAAGATTTATTCCCCTTTTGTATTTGTCCAATTGTATTTTCTAAGGATTTGTTTTCTTGTTGCAAGGTATTAATTGTCTCTCTCATATTTTTAAGCTCCTTCCTTATTTCTTCAAGGAAGTCTTTCTGTGCTGAAAACCAGATCGTCTTCTCCTCAGAGGTTCTAGGTCTTTCTGAATTAAGGTCTTTCCCTTCCAAGAATTTTTCTATGGATCCACCTTTCCGCTGACCCTTCTTCATTTTGCTAAGACCTTGAGTTGGAGAGGGGCTGGTTCACAGGGGCTTGGGATCGCTAAAGGCTTTACTCACTGAGTGCAATTTCTCTGGCTGGCCAGTAGGAGGTGTTGGTTGCTTTCTATGGAGTGTCTGTGACCTTGATTGAGGCCTTCTCCCTTTGCTTGAAGGGAGGAATTGGAGCTATTGAATTCTTTTGCCTTCAATGAATGTTGCTCTTTACCCTGGCCTGAGGTCATTCACTCTCAGTTGTCATCTGGGCTGGTTCTTCTGCTCACACACCTGGGCCTGAGGCAGAATTAGTTTGCAATTGTTTGTTCAGAGAAGAGGTCTGAGCTCTAATGGAGGTGTGGACTCTGAGTTCCTCAGACCAGTGGAGCCCAGGGATGGTGTCTGCAGCTCTCCTGCACCAGACCTCTCCCCCTAGCCCTGTCATCAAGCTCCTGGGGGCCAGCACCAACAACTGTGCCTCTGCTCCCTAGTTGACTCAAGCCCCTGCCATCTAGCTCTACCACTGAACCAGCAGGTCTAGCTCTCAGGCCCTCAGACTCCTGGTTCCAATTCAGCTGTTAATCTGGTTGTTGGGTTGATCAGGGCTGATCCTCCCTCTGAGCCCAGACTCACCCACCCTAATTCGTCCAGTGCTGATGGGGGAGACAAATCCTGAGGTAGATGTTCTTTCTCCTGGCTTTTCTTTCTGGGTTTTGTGGGTCAGATTTCTTTTAAGAGGTTTGTTTCATATGATAGATGGGGAAAGATCAGGAGACTTTAGAACTGTGCCTGTCTTCTCTCCTCCATCTTGGCCAGAAGTCTAGTCAATTCATTTTGCAGTATATAATGTACTCTGTTCCTTGTTTGGTCATAAATTTGTCCCCTTTACATACATCTGATGAGAGAATATTTGTGTTCTATTAATTTATCTAGGTGTCACCATTTATGTCTAAATCCTGTACCCATTTTGACCTTATTTTAATATAGGGTGTGAGATGTGGGTCTATGCTTAGTTTTTGCCATACTATTTTGCAGTTTTCCCAACAATTTTTTATCAAATATTGAATTCTTATCCCAGAAGCTGATGTCTTTGTTTGTCAAACAGTAGATTGATATAGTCATTTTCTTGTGATTTCTTTCAAACCTAACCTAATCCCCTGATCCATTAATTTATTTCTTAACCAGATACCAGGCAGTTTTGATGACTGTAGCTTTATAGTATAATTATAGACCTGGTTGAGCTAAGTCACCTTCCTTTACAAATTTTTTATCAGTTCCCTTGATATTCTTAACATTTTATTGTTCCAAATGAATTTGTTATAATTTATTCTAGCTCAATAAAATAGTTATTTGGTAGTTTGATTGGTAAGATACTGATAAATAATTCAATTTGGGGTGTATTGTCATTTTTATTATATTAGCTCAGCCTAACAAGGAGCAATTGACATTTTTTCAAGTATTTCGATCTGATTTTATTTGGCTGAGAAGTGCTTTATAATTGTGAACTGGTTTTGTCTTGGGAGTAGATTTCTGAGTGTTTAGCAGTGTCTGAAGTTACTTTAAATGGAATTTCTTTTTCTGTCTCTTGCTCTTGGGCTTTGTTGTTCATTTATAGGAATGTTGATGATTTATGTGGGTCTGTTTTATATATATATATATATATATATATATATATATATATATATATATATATATATATATATATATGCTTTAATGTATTAGTTAATCATTTCCAGAAGGTTTTAGATGATTTTCTTGGGTTGTCTAAGTATGCTATCATAACATTTGCAAAGAGGGAAAGCTTTGCTTCCTCATTGCCAATTCTGATTCCTTTATTTTTTTCCCTTTCCTTATTTCTACTGCTAGCATATCTGATACCCTGTTGAGCAACAATGGTGATAATGGGTATCCTTGTTTCACCCCTGATTTTATCAGAATTACTCCAAGTTTATTCCAATTACATATGATATTTGTTAATGATTTTTAGATAGATAATATTTCTTATTTTAAGGAAAACTCCATTTATCCCTAAACTTTCTAGTGTTTATAGGAATGGATTTGTGTTTTATCAAAGGATTTTCAGGATCCATTGAGATAGTGATATGATTTCTATTGGATTTGGCTATTGACATGTTCAATCATGTTTAATGTTTTCTAATATTGAACCATTCCTACCAACCTGCTATAAATCCATCCTGATCATGGTGTATGATCCTAATAATAAATTGCTGTAATCTCATTGCTGAAATTTTATTTAAGTTTTTTTGCATCAATTAGTGTGATTGGGCTATAATTTTCTTTGCCTGTTTTGGTTCTTCGGGGTTTAGCTATCAGTACCATGTTCGTGTCATAAAAGAAACTTGGTTGAACGCCTTTTTCTCCTATTTTTTAAAGTATTTTATATGTAATAGGAATTAATTGTTCCTTAAATGTTGCTTAGAATTCACTTTTAAATCAATCTAGGCCTGGAGACTTTTTTTAGGGAGTTTTTTGATGGTTTCTTCAATTTCTATTCCTGAAATAAGGTTATTTAAATATTCTTCTATTTATTTTCTCCTCCATTAATCTGGAAAGTTTGTATTTTTCTAAATATTTATCCATTTCATTCAGGTTATCCAATGTATTGACATAGAGTTCAACAAAGTAGCTTGGAATTATTTCTTCCATTCCCTTCTCATCAGTGATTAGTTCACCCCTTTTGTTTTTGATACTAGTAATTTAGTTATCTTCTTTCTCTTTTTTTATCAGATTAACCCTGAGATTCTTTATTTTATTGACTTTTATAAAACCAATTCTTAGGTTTTTTATATCAATGGCTTTCTTGCTTTCAATTTTAATAATCTTTTCCTTGATTTTCAGAATTTCTAATTTGATATATAATAGGGAATGTTTAATCTGTTCTTTTTCTTTCATACTCAATTCATTGTTCTCCTCTTTCCTCTATTTTATTCAAATAGCCATCTAGAGATAGAAACTTTCCCCTCAAAACTTCTTTGGCTACGTGCCATAAATTTTGGTATGATGTCTCATTATTATACTTTGCTTTTATATAATTATTCATTATTTCTATTATTTCCTGATTGATCCACCCACTATTTAAGATTTAAGTTATTTAGTTTCCATTTAGTTTTTGGTTTATATTTCTATAACTCTTTGTTACATGAAATTTTTATTGCATCATGGTCTGAGAAGTGTGTTATTTATTGTTTCTGCCTTTCTGCATTTGATTATAAGGTTTTTTTGCATCCTAATACCTGGTCAATTTTGCATAGGTGTCATGTATTGCTGAGAAAAACGTATATTCTTTTCTATCTCCATTAATTTTTCTTCAAATTTCTATCATAGTTAAGTTTTCTAAAATTTCATTCACCTACTTAAGTTCCTTCTTGTTTATTTTGTGGTTAGATTTAACTGAGAGAGGGAGGTTGAGCACCCCCCCCCAATTATAAAGTTTTCTAGTCTATACCTCCTTGTAATTCACTTAATTTTTGCTTTAAGAATTTGGTTGCTATACCACTAGGTGCATGCCTGTTTAGTAATGATAAAGTTTCATTACCAATGGTGCCTTTGAAGAAGATATAGTTTCCTTCCTTAATCCTTTTGATGAGATTGATTTTTGCTTTTATTTTATCTGTGATCAGGATTGCTACCCCTGATTTTTGTACTTCAGCTGAGGCATATTATATTTTGCTCCAGTCTTTTACCTTAACCCTATGTATATCTTTCTGCTTGAAATGTGTTTCTTGTAAACAACATATTGTAGGATTCTGGTTTTTAATCCATTCTGCTATCTACTTCTGTTGTATGAGACAGTTCATCCCATTCACACTTAGAGCTGAGATTACTATTTCTGCATTTACTTCCATGCTATCTTTCCTTAATTATATTTTCTCTTTCCTTTCCTCTTATTTCTCCTCATCAAATTTTATTCCCTTTCTCCTTTAACTTTTCTTTTAAAAAATTAATTTTCTGTTCATTTTCACTTGTACCTTAAATTTCCCTTTTACCGGTTCCTTCTTCCCTATCTTTCCCTTCCCCCATCATTCCCTTCCCTGTCAATTAGGATAAATTTTAAACCAAAATGAGAATGTATCTTATTCCCTCTCTTGGTCAAATATATTGAATGAAATTGACTCAGTGTTCACATTCTCCCTTCTTTTCCTCTAAAAGTATAAATTATAATAAATATAATTATAAATTATAAACCTTCAACTCATGTATTATTAATCAGGTATCATCAATCACAGCTTGATTGCTTGATCAACAATATTGGCTCAAAATACATCAAATTATAATTATAATAATTTTTAACCTTACCCCCTTTACAAATACCCTCTAAGGCTCCTCTTGTATCAAACTATCATCCAAAGTCAAATCATTTTTTGGACTATTTGTACCCCTCCCTGCAGGCCTATTTTATCTCATACTTTACCCCCCCCACACACACAGGATACTTAACCCCTTGTTAAATGAAGCAAGGATTAAATCAAATCCCGATTTAATTAACTACAAGAATCCTAAAGGGCTCTAAGGGCTGGGAGACTCTGAAGGTATCACCAGGGAAATGTACAAAAGATTGTAAGTTATGGGAGACACTGACTCAGGACTGCCCAGGTTATGATGCCCTCATCAGAGAAAATACAAAGCTTTGTCAGCTTTGCCAATTTGAAGTGAGTAAAAGGATAATGAGACACTTAAGTTTAGAGTTAATACCCCTTCTTTTCATCATGCTTTTTGTCTCAAACATAGTGATGTTATCTTGGATCTCTTCAAATGTGATCCAAGACCCAACTATACCCATATCCTTTAAGTCCAATCTCTTTAATTATATTCAACTCTTTATCCTAAGAGAAGTAAAGTTCTCAAGAATTCAAAGTGTTATAACTTCCCTTTTAGAGTTGTATACAATTTAATAATCTTGACCAATTTTTTCGTTTTGTTTTGTTTTTTTCCCTTCCCCTTTTCATTTATCTTTTTTTTCAACTCTTGAATCATGTATTTGGCTATTGAATTCTCTGTTAAATTCTGATCTTTATGTTAGGAAATTCTGGAAGTCCTCTCTTTTGTTGAACATCCATCTTTTACCCTGACAGTATATGCTGAATTTTGCAGGGTAATAAATTCTGGGTTGTTATTCCAGGTCCTTTGCCCTCTGATATATAGTATTCCATGTCCTCTGGTCCTTCATTGTTGAGGCTGATAGATCCTAGCTGAGTCTGATTGTGTTTCCTTTGTATTTAAATTGCTTTCTTTTTGCTATTTGCAATAGACTGATTTTGAGAATTCTGGAATTTGGCCATAACATGCCTTGAAGTTTTTATCCTGAGGTATCTTTCTGGAGGTGTTCTGTTTATTATTTAAATGTTTATATTGTCTTCTTGTTCTAGCAGACATGGACAATTTTCCTTAATAATTTTCTGCACGATGTTTTCCAGATACGTTTTTTTTTCTAGGCTTTCTAGTAGTTCAATGATTCAAAGCTTATCTTTCCTGCATCTATTTTCCAGATTATTTGTTTTCCCTAAAAGATACTTTACATTTTCTTTAAATTTTTAAGACTTTTTATTTTGTTTGATAGCATCTTATCTTCTCATAGATTCATTTTTTCTATTTATTTAACACTAATTTTTAGAGTTTTATTTTCTTCAATAACCTTTTGTGTTTCTTTTGTAAAGGTGTTGAATTCTTTGGTCTCTGACGGTAATACAGGAAATGAGAATTCCTGAATTAAAGGGTCCTGATATTATCATTATCCACTGACTCATCTTCTCAACACTTAAGTTCAGAAAAAAGTTTTCAAGAAAAGTGAATTGCTTATATGACTCAACTGAAGAGATGATTTAATGTAACTATTATAATAGGACCTCCTTGATAGAAATCTACTTTGTCCTGTAGATGTTCTGCATCTGAGAAGGTCAAAATTGTGATATTTTGCCTCCAACTTGCAAGAAGAGATAAGGACCAAGTCAAAATTGACAACTTTAAGTATTAATCAAATGTTTTAATCACTTCACCTCATAAAATATGTTTTCCTTGAAGAAGAGAAAGAAAATTTCTTCAAATAGGGAGAGAACATAAAATAAAAATAGGAGTTGAAAACTCTTGAATATCAAAAGAAATGGAATCAGTTGTTTTTTTTTTCTTAGCAAAAAGGAAAGATGAAAGTTATAAGAAAGCATACTCATTTTAACTACATCACCTATTGTTAATTGTAGATTCAGTAAGCTTTTTTCTCATTTGCACTAATGGAGTGAGCAATGAAGAGGATAATTCAAAAATCATTTATATTTGGCTTTGGAATATGTTTTTGTACTTCAAGTTAATATGAATACCTGGTATTCTAGCAACTCATAAAAATTCAAAGAAAATAGAGGAAAAAATGACCTAGAATTTAGAAGGGTTATTCTTTTTTTCCTCAAAATTTCCCAACTCTTGAGTTCCTTATTTTTCTCTCCTATTCCAACCTAAGTCTAACTCTGAGGTTTACCTTGAGCAGAGTCGTTTAAATGTTTTTATTATTTCCTTTGGTATGACAGATGTTATTAGACCATGTTTGCTATACTCCACTTTGAAGTGTCTCCTATAGACCAGGAGTGCCACTTTTCTGTGAAGTGACCCTGACTCTCAACTCACACGAGCCAGGCTCAATCTTTTGGGAAGTCTGATCCCAAAGGAGATGAGGTTTTGCCTGTACTCTCTGATTTGTTTTTATGATCTGGAATTAACTTAGGTAAAAGTCTATATAGCTGAAGTATATCTCATGTCTAGACTCTCCTTTGAAAAAAGTTTAAGCAAAGTGTTTTCTACAAAAGAAGGTCATCGTGTAATACAATTATTGGGTAGAAGATAACTATTTATTTTCTTCACTACAGAAGTAATACATAAGATCCAAATAATCTAGTAGCACACATTAGCAAATACTTAAACATAAACCAAAACCAAATAAATATTTCTTTCAACTTTGACCCGCAATTTTTGGGAAACCTCTAAGTCCAGAGTTCAAAGTAAGTGAGGCATGATTTGGATCCTCCTAGTCCTTTCAGCAGAAAAATCATGGAGAATCTTGTTCATCTTCTACTTTAAGAATGTGTCTAGGGACAACTAGGTGGTGCAGTGGATAGCTCACCAGCCCTGGAGTCAAGAGGAACTGAGTTCAAATCCAGCCTTAGACACTTAATTACCTAGCTGTGTGAACTTTGGGCAAATCACTTAACCCCACTGCCTTACAAAAATAAAAAAAAAATTAAAATAAGCAAAAAGAAGAATCTGTCTAATTTTAGGAATCACCTTCCCCTGGGCAAACAGAAATCAATTTCAGAACCTTTCACCCCTCAAACACAAAATGTAGCTGTCAAGGCTCTATCTCTCAGACTGATTTTCAGTGTGAAAACAAAAAAAAAACCCTAACCCAAGAGAATAATAATGGTAATAAGATGTTGACATCAAGATTTCCTTGAGAAAAATTACAAAGGAATTAATCAAGTATACTTATTTAAGATTTAACTTTGCTTTAAGTGAGAACATAATTATCATTTTTATGAATTATTGCAAATTTATGTATCCCTGACTTATTCATGATGAAATTATAAACCTAGAAGATTATCCACAAGTACATTTTCTTTGATAGTGCTTACCCTGAAGGTTCTGGGCATAATGGGTATGCTTTTGTTTAGGAAGTCAAGAAGAGATGGGAAGGGCAAGAGGAGTAAGAGAAAGAAAGAAAAAGAGATAGAGAAAGATAGAAGGAGAAAGGAAGGAGAGTCAAAGAAGGAAGGATAGAAAGAATATGGAAAGAACCTCTCACTAAATGTGATTCATTGAATATATTCAAATATGTCAGTCTGATTTCTTGATTATCTGATGTTTTGGATCAACTATAATGTAAAGAATATTAGTTTGGAGTTGGAAATCCTTAGTTCAAATGTTGAGTGCCAATTACTACCTTATGACTGGACAAATCACTCAATTTCTCTGGGCCTTATTTCATTTGTTAAATGTTAATATATATGTTCAATGTTAAATATATAGCTTGAATAAATGAATGTTTTGGATTACATAATCATTAGTGTTCCTTCTAACTCTTGGCCTTGAGATTCTATGTTGTTGGTAGAATGAAAAATGAAAAACATCAGATAAAGAAATCATATTAATCAGAATCAAATAAAAGTAAAATTTGCATTACTCAGCATTTGGTCCCATATGTTTTTTTTTTCTGTTTACAGTAGAATAATAGATCTAGTTAGGATTTTTGCAGGTTGAAATTTTAAAAATTTTAGTTGCCATTTGATCACAGATATTAAAAAAACTGTCTTTTGTTTGTACAAATTATTTTTTACCTAAACTAGAGGATTAGACAGTTGTACATAATTTTGATTGAGAGTAGTATGTCATTAACCTTTTGGGATAACCAAAAAAAAAAACAACTAAACTCTGTGACTAGGAACATTTTTCTAGTTATAGCAGTTCTCAGAACAGGATCATGTTAATGTTCTGAATGAAAGATTAATGTGATTTCTATTGCCCAAATTTAAATTTAGAGGAGACCAATATGCTCTCTGATTAGCATGTTTTGCAAGTGACATTTGACTTGATCCTTCCTTTTGGAGGAAAAAAATGTAACCTACTTCCCTGCCATAGATTTCTTCTTTAAAATGATATGGAAAGGTGGAATGGTCATTTAGTGAGCTAAATAAATGTAACTAGAGGTTCAATGAAATCGGTTTCCCACTCAGGAAGAGCATTTTTTTCAGGGATAGCATTACAGATGATCATCCAGAAACTTCTGAAGACCTTCCACAGACTATCAATGTACCATATTCAATCTAGTATGCATTGTGATTGACCAAATATGATTGACCAAATTCCGACCCTGCTTATTATTCCCTATGTGACTTTAAGCAAGTCGCCAATTTTTTTAGCTATACCATGTTGGTAGACAAGTTGACCTCTTAGTTCTCTTATGAGCTTATGAACAACTATTGTTATAGCAATTTTGGTTTATATTTGGAATAGAAAACTGAGATGATCTGTAATAAGTCATGTTGGGATCCCCTTGAAGAGTCTATGTGGAAGCTCCAGAAGGGAACAGATATGTCTGCTAAGTTTTAGTTCAGTTTTCTCATTTTTAAAATGAAAGTATCTCAGGGCAGCTATGTGGTGCAGTGGGAAAAGCACCAGCCCAGGGGTCAGGAGGACCTGAGTTCAAATCTTCCTCATTCGCTAATTACCTAGCTGTGTGACCTTGGGCAAACCACTTAACCCCATTGTCTTGTAAAAAACAAACAAAAAAACAAAAACCTAAATAAAATGAAAATATCTCATACTTATCATTAGTGAATCCACCTTCACAAAGAATAAGGCTAAATTTATAGCTAAATCATACAAGTTGTTTTCTAGATCATCCTTTCCTGATTATATTTCAAATCACATTAAGTAATTAAAAATATAAACACATTTATTTATTTCACTATCTTAAAAAGTTGAATGCTTTTGAAGACATATAAGATCACAGCACCTTTTCTGGACAAGGAGAAAAATTCTTTAGGCCTAATTGGGATAAATGAGAGCTATGATATGGAAGAAAATTTTCCACAGATGAATAACATCTTACTGGGGAAAAAAAATATGGAACCAAGCTCAGCTCCTAAAATTATTTATAAGTGGGACTTAAAGAAGTAAGCTGTTTAGCAGTGTAAGTAAATTTTTACCAACCATTCCTCTTCAATAAGATAACAAAATGTGAGAATTTGAAGCATCAGATTTTTAAAAATAAGTGAAGCATCTCCTCCTAACTAATTTCCTTTGTACACAAGGAAATTTCTTAGTTGTCTGTGCCCATTACACTTGTCCAAGAACAGGAGTCAAGTTGCTCAACTGTATGAAGTCTAAGTTACACAAGATATTTAATAGTCACTAAGTGATTAAAATGTTAATTGGAATTAACATGGTGAATTAGATGGCAGGTCCTGTTTTAGTGACTGTATTTATAATTACAATGAATGAAAGAATATCTACTGTGGCCAAGACAACAAATATGGATACAAACATTCATACATACATATATATACATACATACATATATATATATATGTATGTATGTATGTATGTATATCCAGATTAGTTAGGTAAAAGTCTGTTTGGGGGAAAGGGTACTAGTAGAAGAGATAAATAATTTTTCAATTTTTAAACAAGTTTTTAAATAATAACACTTATTTAGTTTCTTTGCCAGTGAAATCACACTTGCCATTCTTAAGAGAGTACTATGAAGGATGATCAAAGAAAAAGATGATGAAAATACACAGATTATGTAAATCTAAAAGGAATGGCACAGATCTTTTAGTCCTCTAAGCAGAATTCAACTATTTAAAATTTCAACTTCTTAAAGATACAGTAAAGAATTTCTCAGCCCTCTTTGGTAAACTCTATTCCTGTGCCTGACAGCCTTTAGATAGTTATGTTAAATAATAACACTTGTCATTAAAACATAATTAGTGATTCACACTTCATGCCAAGCTATCAACAAGCCTCATTTTGTTTAATTATATATAGATATTCATTACCACCTGTTTTCAGGAGAAGTTTTCATTTTAGAAGGTCAGTAGAAGGAAAAGAGAAAGAAGAGTTGGCCAACTATGCTGTTTAGACCACATATCTTCCTGCATGTATAATAAATGAAGTTTTTTAATGTATTGCTAGGTATAGTACTCTGTTGATAGGATGATTCATTGTTGCATCAGCCAAATTTAAAAGAAAGCATAGGAAGAAAATCCTCTATTTCATGGATTCATAATCTCTTTTATGCTATATATTTTTTTGCCAGGATGAAGAAGTCTATGGTTCACTCTTTCAAATTCATAAAATAAAGTTCAAAAAATTACAAAGGAAACCAATTTTATTTTGTTTTATTATTTTAGAAAGGTTTTATTTATTTTAGTTTTACTATTTTCCCCTTTTCTTCCATCCCCCACTCCCACAGAAGGCAATTTGCCAGTCTTTACATTACTTCCAAGGTATACATTGGTCCAAATTGAATGTGATGAGAGAGAAATCATATCCTTAAGGAAGAAAGATAAAGTAAAAGAGATAGCAAGATCAGACAATAAGATATTTTTTTGTCTAAATTAAAGGTAATAGCCCTTGGTCTTTGTTCAAACTCCACAATTCTTTCTCTGGATACAGATAGTATTCTCCATTGCAGACAGCCCCAAATTGTCCCTGATTGTTGCACTAATGGAATGACCAGATCTATCAAAGTTGATTATCACCTCCATGTTGCTGTTAGGGTGTACAATGTTTTTCTGGTTCTGTTCATCTAGATCAGCATCAGTCCATGCAAATATTTCCATGCTTCCCTGAATTCCCACCTCTCCTGGTTTCTAATGGAACATTAGTGTTCCATGACATACATAAACCATAGTTTGTTAGACCATTCTCCAATTGAAGGACATTAATTAATTTCCAATTCTTTGCCACCACAAACAAGGCTGTTATGAATATTTTTTTGTATAAGTGATGTTTTTACCTTTTCATAACCTCTTCAGGGTACAGACCCAGTAGTGGTATTGCTGAATCAAAGGGAATACACATTTTTGTTGCCCTTTGAGCATAATTCCAAATTGCTCTCCAGAAAGATTGGATGGATTCACAGCTCCACAAACAATATATTAGAGTCCAGATTTCCTACATACCTTCCAACATTGATCATTGTCCTTTCTGGTCATACTGGACAGTCTGAGAAGTGTGAGGTGATACCTCAGAGATGCTTTAATTTGAATTTCTGTAATGCTCTGTTCCACAGAGTTGGAGGGGGCAGCAGCACAGCCAGGAGTACCAGGTGGAAGCAAAGGAGCTACAGCCTTTTGGGAAAAGCCTGCAGGGCACATGGGGGCTCCAGTCCAGGGCAGCAAAACCAGTTTTCTGATCACCAACCCAGGGAACACTGAGCACAACTTGGAAGATCAGCAAGGAAACTTCTGCCATCGTGAACAGATCACAGGTGAACATGGCCCTCGATGCAGCCCAGATCCCAGGAAACAAAAGTAGGCCCAAAGAGCCACCCAACATGGAGCTTCCCAGCAGCTGCTCCCAGAAAACTCAACCCACAGAAAGTAAGGGAGTGGGGGAAAAAATGTCAAGATGTCTTTTCTGACAGCATCCAAATTCTTAGAGGAGAAGCTGAAAGAATTACAGGAAGACATAGACAGCAAAACTCTACTAGTAGGAGACCTCAACCTCCCGCTATCAGAGCTAGATAAATCAAATCATAAAAGAAACAAGAAAGAAATTAGGGAGGTAAATAGATTGTTAGAAAAATCAGATATGGTAGACTTATGGAGGAAAGTGAATGGGGATAGGAAGGAATATACCTTTTTCTCTGCAGTACATGGAACTTATACAAAAATTGACCATGTACTAGGACATAAAAACCTAATGATCAACTGCAGAAAGGCAGAAATAGTGAATACTTCTTTCTCAGATCACAATGCAATAAAAGTCATATGCAATACTGGGCCAAGGAGATATAGACCCAGAGCAAATTGGAAGCTAAATAACCTCATCTTAAAAAATGAGTGGACCAAAAAACAAATTATAGAAAGAATTAACCATTTTATCCTAGATAATGATAATAATGAAACAATATACCAAAACCTATGGGATTCATTCAAAGCAACTCTCAGGGGATATATTATAGATCTAAATGCTTATATGAATAAATTGGAGAAAGAGGAAATAAATGAACTAAACATGCAACTAAAAAAATTAGAGAAAGCACAACTCAAAAATCCCCAATCAAATACCAAATTTTAAAAATTAAAGGAGAAATTAATAAAATTGAAATCAAAAAAACTATTGAATTAATAAATAAAACCAAAAGTTGGTATTATAAAAAAACAATAAAATTGATAAACCTCTCATCAATTTGATTTAAACAAAGAAAGAAGAAAACCAACTTCTAGTATTATAAATGAAAAAGGTGAACTCACCACCAATGAGGAGGAAATTAAAGTAATAATTTGAAATTATTTTGCCCAACTTTATGCCAATAAATTTTATAATCTAAGTGAAATGGATGAATATTTACAAAAATATAAGTTGCCCAGGTTAAATGAAGAAGAGATTAAATACCTGAACAACCCTATCTAGAAAAAGAAATTCAACAAGCCATTATTGAACTCCCTAAAAAAAATCTCCAGGGCCTGATGGATTCACAAGTGAATTCTACCAAACATTTAAGGAACAGTTGGTTCCAATCCTATATAAACTCTTTGGAAAAATAGGGAAAGATGGAACTCTGCCTCTTTCTATGAAACCAATATGGTACTGTTACCTAAACCAGGAAGTTAAAACAGAGAAAGAAAATTATAGACCTATTTCCCTGATGAATATAGATGCAAAAATGCTAAATAAAATCTTAGCAAAACGACTACAACAAGTCATCACTAGGATAATACATTATGATCAAGTAGGATTTATTCCAGGAATGCAGGGTTGGTTCAATATTAGGAAAACTGTTAGTATACTCAATTATATCCATAACAAAACTATCAGAAGCCATATGATCATATCAATAGATGCTGAAAAAGCTTTTGACAAGATACAGCTTCCATTCCTATTAAAAACACTAGAGAGCGTAGGAATAAATGGACTGTTCCTTAAAATAATTAGCAGTATCTATCTGAAACCATCAACAAGCATTATACTTAATGGGGAGAGGGTAGAGGCATTGCCAATAAGATCAGGGGTGAAACAAGGGTGCCCATTATCACCACTACTATTCAATATTGTATTAGAAATGTTAGCATCAGCAATTAGAGAAGAAAAAGAAATTAAAGGAATTAGAATTGAGAAGGAAGAGACAAAACTCTCACTATTCGCAGATGACATGATGGTCTACCTAGAAAATCCCAAGAAATCATCTAAAAAACTACTGGAAACAATTAGCAATTTTAGCAAAGTTGCAGGTTATAAAATAAACCCCCATAAATCTTCAACTTTCCTATATATGACAAGCAAGAAACAGCAAGAAGAGCTAGAAAGAGAAATCCCATTCAAAGTAACCTCAGACAGTATAAAATACTTGGGAGTGTATTTGCCAAGAAAGACTCAGAATCTTTTTGAAAACAATTATAAAACACTTCTCTCACAAATTAAATCAGATTTAAACAACTGGGCAAATATAACTGCTCATGGATAGGTAGAGCTAATATAATAAAAATGACAATTCTACCAAAACTAAACTATCTGTTTAGTGCCCTACCAATCAAAATTCCAAAAAATTACTTTAATGAGTTAGAAAAAATTGTAAGTAAATTCATATGGAGAAATAAAAAGTCAAGAATTGCCAGGAGCTCAATGAAAAAAACATGCAAATGAAGGTGGCTTAGCATTACCCAATCTAAAATTATATTATAAAGCATCAGTCATCAAAACTGTTTGGTATTGGCTAAGAAATAGAGTGGTGGACCAGTGGAATAGACTAGGTGTAAAAGCAGGAGAGGATTATAGTAATCTGCTGTTTGATAAACCTAAAGAGTCCAGCCAATGGGATAAAAACTCCCTCTTTGATAAAAACTGCTGGGATAATTGGAAGTTAATATGGAAGAAACTTAGATTACACCAACACCTAACACCCTTTACTAAGATAAGATCCAAATGGTTACAGGACATAGACATAAAAAACAATACTATAAGCAAATTAGAAGATCAAGGACTAGTCTACCTGTCAGATCTATGGAAAGGGGAACAGTTTATGACTAAGGAAGAGTTGGAGAACATCACTAAAAACCAATTAGATGATTTCGATTACATTAAATTAAAAAGTTTTTGCACAGATAAAACCAATGTAATCAAGATCAAAAGAAAAGTAGTAAATTGTGAAACAATCTTTACAACTAATGATTCTGACAAAGGACTCATTTCTAAAATATACTGAGAACTGAGTCATATTTTTAAAACAAAAAGCCATTCCCCAATTGACAAATGGTCAAAGGATATGCAAAGGCAATTTACAGATGAGGAGATCAAAGCAATCCATAGCCATATGAAAAAATGCTCTAAATCATTAATTATTAGAGAAATGCAAATTAAAGCTTTGCTGAGGTACCACCTCACACCTCTCAGATTGGCCAGTATGACCAGGAAGGATAATGATCATTGTTGGAAGGGATGTGTGGAAATCTGGGACACAATTACATTGTTGGTGGAGCTGTGAACTCATCCAACCCTTCTGGAGAGCTATTTGGAACTATGCCCAAAGGGCAACAAAAATGTGCATACCCTTTGACCTAGCAATACCACTACTGGGTCTATACCCTGAAGAGATGAGGAAAAAAGGGTAAAAACATTACTTGTACAAAAATATTTATAGCAGCCCTGTTTATGGTGGCAAAGAATTGGAAATCCAGTAAATGTCCTTCAATTTGGGAATGGTTTAGCAAACTGTGGTATATGTATGTCATGGAACACTATTGTTCTATTAGAAACCAGGAGGGATGGGATTTCAGGGCAACCTGGAGGTATTTGCATGAAGTGATGCTGAGTGAGATGAGCAGAACCAGAAAAACACTGTACACCCTAACAGCAACATGGGAGTCATGTTCAACCTTGAAGGACTTGCTCATTCCATCAGCACAACAATTGGGAACAATTTTAAGCTGTCTACAAAGGAGAGTACCATCTGTATCCAGATAAGGAGCTGTGGAGTTTGAACAAAGTAGAAGGACTATTCCCTTTAATTTGGAAAAAAAAAAACCCAGATGTCTTATTGTTTGATCTGGTTACCTCTGAGAATTCTGTTCTCTTTAAGGATATGATTTCTCTCTCATCACACCCAATTTGGATTAAGGTACAACATGGAAATAAAGTAAAGACTGACAGATTGTTTTCCCTGGGGGGCTGGGCGGAGGGAAGTAAGATTGGGGGGAAAATTGTAAAACTCAAATAATATCTTTAATAAAAATGGAAAAAAAAAGATGTCTTTTCTGTCCCTAGGGTACTCTCATGCTTTGTCCATATTCAGACCTTGGTTCAATGTGGAACCTCTCATTGCCAAAGAGCAGGGACCCTCCTCACAGCTACAGGACAGAGGGGTTACTTGTGGTCATCCACAGTCAGAAGCTCAAGCCAGGAGAGATTCAGAGTTTCACTTAAGACCTTAAAGTAACTGAGGTCCCTTGTGGGGGTGTCCCAATAACAACTCAAAACTTTGGAAGCACCCCCAAAACCAGGGTACAGGCTGGGGAAATGAATAAATAGGAAAAAAGAATACTGGGCATAGACAATTACTTGTTCCCATGGAGGATCAAAACATACAATCAGAAGATGAAAAAGTCCAATATCCGAAGCATCCAAGAAAAATAGGAGTTGGGTTCAGGCTATGGCAGAGCTCAAAAAAGATTTTGAAAGTCAAAAAAAGGAGGTAGAAGAAAAATTGGGAAGAGAAATAAGAGAAGTGCAGGAAAAACATGAAAATCAAGTCAGCCGCTTAGTAAAGGAGATCAATAAATGCTGAAGAAAACAACATGTTAAAAACAATTTTAGGTCAAATGGAAAAAGCAGTCAAAAAGTTATTGATGAGAATACCTTAAAAAGCAGAATTGGCCAGATAGAAAAGGAAAAAAGAAAGCTTTCTGAAGAAAACAACTCCTTAAAGTTTAGAAGGGAACTAAAGGAAGCTGATGACTTTTCAAGGAAGCAAGAAACAATAAAACAATAAAACATTACCTAAAGAATGAAAAAAAAAACTAGAAGAAAATGTGAAATATTTCATTGGAAAAACAACTGATCTAGAGAACAGATCCAGGAGATAATTTAAAAATTATTGGACTATCTGAAAATCATGATCAGGAAAAGAGCCTAGAATTCATTTTTAAAGAATTTCTACAGGAAAATTGTCCTGATATCCCAGAAACAGAGGGTAAAATAGAGAGAATCTACTGACTCTCCTCCTGAAAGAGATTCAAAAAATATCCCCCAATAATATTATAGCCAAATTCCATAACTCCCAAGTCAAAGAGAAAATATTATAAGCAGCCAGAATGAAACAATTCAAAAATCATGGAGCTCTGGTCAAGATTGCACAGGACTTAGCAGCATCCACATTAAGGGCTCATAGGGCTTGGGATATGATATTCCAAAAGGCAAATGCAACTTGGAATGTAAATACCCAGTAAAACTGAGCATTTGCTTTCAATGAAACAGGGAACTTTCAAATGTTCCTGTTGAAATGGCCAAAGATGAACCCAAAGTTTGATCTTCAAGTACAGGACTCAGGTGAAACACAGAGAGGATGAACAAGAAGGGTAAATTATGAAGGATTTAATGATGTTGTACTGTGTGTATTCCTGCAAGGGAAGAAGATACTAATAAAACTCATATGAATCTTCTCATTCATTAGAGCAGTTAGAAGGAGCTTGTCACAGTACACATAAACAAGGCACAGGAAATAACTGAATTTGAAGGCATAATATATTGTAAAAATGGAGTCAAAGGGTGGAAAGGGAATGTACTAGGGAAAAGATAAAGGAGCAGTAGAATGGGCTAAGAAAGTTTATGTAAAAGTGCCAAGTGGAGTGCAATGTAGTGGAAGGGGGAGAATGTGAGGAGGGATGAGGGAAACTTCATTCTCATCAGAAATGGCTCAGAGAGGAAACAACATACTGAATAGGGTATAAAAATCTAGAGGAAAAAGGAGAGGAAAGGGATGGGAGAAAGGGGACTGGGTGAAGAGGGTGTAGGTGATAGAGCAGAGGGTAGATCATAGAAGAAGGTAGTCAAGTACAATGCTTTTTTTTTTACCTTTTTGCAAGGTGGTGGGATTTGATGGCTTGTCTGTGACCATGAGACTGTGTGATTGCTGGGTCTCTGGGGTGGGATGTGGGCTTGGGGCCTATGTTCCCTGTGCTACTTGACTGACTCACAGCACACTTTTGAAGAGGGACAGGGTGAAAGCAGAGAGAAAATATAATAAATGGGAGTTGTGGATGAATGGATGCAGGAAATTACAATCAGCAACTGTGGAAAAATATGTAAGTAACTTCTCTGATAGACTTTTGACAAAAATATGATTCACCCCAGATACAGAGCTGATGGAGTCTGAAGACAGACTGAAGCACATTTTTTTCTCTTTCTTTCATTTTATTTCTTGTGAGGTTTTATATTTTTGTGAGGGGAGAAGGCATTATATTTACTCTTAAAACAAGATTATTTTAGTAATGTGTAAATATATAAAAAATGCAAATTTAAAAATAAATAAATCATAATAACAAAAGCATGATTGTTAATTTCATTAATTTCTACATATGACATTAAGATAATTTGACTCATAATCAAATTAGTAGTCTACCTCTGCATAGTAATATTTCTTTTTCTTGGGAATTATGGCTGCCATCTTTAAGCAAGGAAGAGACTACCAATGTTTTGAGGAAAGAGCATTTGATATCCTTAGCAAAAAGATATCAAAAATGCTGAAAGTTGCAGGCATCTTTAGTGTACTATATAATAGGAAATATTTAGAGAAAAATATTTGATTATTTTAATGTTATATGCAAAACAGACAATAATACAAATGGTATCCTTCTTCCTTTCCAAAATAAGCAAAGCAGAGAGTAAAGTTTATGACTAGAACATTGTAGATAGCAAAGTGATGCAGTGCACACAGTGCCTTACTGAGTTAAAATTTGACCTGAGATACTTATTATCTCTGAGATATTGGATCTTACTGCCATGGTTTCCTTATTTTTCAAGGAAATCCCAAATAGACTTCTGGACAAGATGGTGGAAAGAAGACTGGCACTATTCTAAGGTCTCCTGATCTTCCATACTATATAATATGAAACAAAAACAGAAATTTGATCAACAAAACCCAGAAAGAGAAATTAGAAGAAGAACATCTACCTCAAGGTAGGCAGCACCCACCCCCCCCAAATCCCAGGTTCAGGCATGGGCAGCAGAGCTCCCTTAGCTGAATAGGGAGAGTAATTACCTTGCTCTAGGGCATAGCCCACATTGTTCAAGGATAAAACTATCTATCAGAGCTTCCCAAACCCTCTGGGCCAACGGAGAGGACCTCAAATCAAGGTCACAGACACTCCAGAAAAATTAATCAGCACCCCCTACTGGCTGGTCCACTTGAAACTATTGAACTCAGTGAGTAAAGCTTCTATGGCTCTCAACACCAAACTTCTGTGAACCAGCCCCTTCTGGAACATAAGATCTCAGGAAAATGGAGAATGACCAGCGGAAAGTGGGGTCCATAGAAAATTATCTAGAAGGCAAAGATCCTAACTCAGAGTGATCTAGAACCTCTGAGGAGAATATGATTTGCTCTCCAGTCCAGAAAGACTTCCTTGAAGAAATAAGGAAGAAGTTTAAAAATCAATTGGAAAATTTGGGAGAGGAAATTAACACATTGCAAGAAGAAAACAAATCATTAGAAAATACAATTGGAAAAATGCAGAAAGAAAATAATTCTCTCAAAATCTCAACTGGTGGTCAAATAGAAAATTCCTTCATTGATCAATTGGAAAAAGAGTTGCAAAAGGTAAAAGAAGAAAAAAAGGTAAAAGAAGAAAATTCTCTTCTAAAAAAAAGAATGGATTCTGTGGAAACTAAAGACTTCATGAGACAACAAGAAACTGTTAAATAAAACCAAAAAAATTGAAAAAATAGAAGAAAATGTAAAATACCTCATCAGTAAAACTACTGACCTAGAGAATCATTGATCTCCCTGAAAATATTGAAGAGAAAAAAAATCGACTTAATATTTTAGAATTTTAGTGAGGGAAAATTGCCTTGACATCATGGAACCAGTAAAATAGTTATTGAAAGAATACATTGTTCCCCTCCAGAGAGGGATCCCAAAATGGAAACACCCAGGAATATTGTGGCCAAATTCCAGAACTATCACATAAAAGAGAAAATCCTGCAAGCAGTCAGAAAGAAACAATTTAGATACAAAGGAACCAAAATAAGGATTACACAGGAGCTGGATGAATCAACATTAAGGGATCGAAGGGCCTCAAATATTATATTCCAAAAAGCAAGGGAGCTTGAAATGCAGCCAAGAATTCACTGTCTGGCAAAACTGAGCCTTCTTTTCCAGGGGGAAAAGATGGACATTTAATGAAACAGGAGATTTCCACCTTTTCCTGATGAAAAGACAAGGGCTTAGTAGAAAATTTGGACCTCAGATAGGAGACCCAAGAGACACATGAAAAAGTAAGAAATAAAAAACCAAAAAGCATAAAAAAAAAACCCAAACTGCTCTCCAATGAGATGAAACTGGCTATATCCCTACCTGGGAGAAAAACTCTAATAGGTTTCAAGAATTGTAATTCTATTAGAGAGAATATACATAGCCAGAAGTGATGGACAATCATGCATTTTCTGTGACTCAAATAGAATGATTTACAATACTTCCTTAAAAAGGGGAACAGTTGAGCAGCTAGGTAGTGCAGTGGATAGAGCACTGGCCCTGGAGTCAGGAGTACCTGAGTTCAAATTCGGCCTCAGACCATTAATAATTGCCTAGTTGTGTGACCTTGAGCAAGTCACTTAATCTCATTGGCTTAAATAAATGGAAAAAAAAAACTTTAAAAGAGGGGGTACAGAAAAAGTGATGGAGGATGGAGGTTATTGAATAGGGGTAAATCTCATTACATTAAGAGGTAAACAGGGGAGGGAAAGAAAGGAGGAGGTGAGAAGTGCTTGAATCTTTCATCAGATTTGGCTTAAATTTAACATACACACACTCAGTGAAATTAAGAAACTTTTCTTACCTTTGAAGTGTTAAAAGGGGAACTAAGAGAAGGAAGCAAAGAAAGAAAGAAGGGGCAAGAGGAAAGGGGAAAGAAAGGGGAGGAAGTTGGATATAGGAGGACAAACACAATGAAGGTGGTGGTATTCATAAAAACAAATACTGGGGAATATGGATAAAGCAACAAAAAGGGAAAAATACAAACAGAGGGAAGATAGCATGGGGAGCAATGAAGAGTTAGTAATTATAACTCTGAATGTGAATGAAATGAATTCTCCCTTAAAATGTAAATGAATAGCAGAGTGGATCAAAACCACAATCCAAAAATATGCTGCTTACAAGAAACTCATTTGAAGCAGGAAGATAGAGTAAAGGTAAAAGGTTAGGGGGTGGCTAGGTGGTGTAGTGGATAAAGCACTGGCCTTGGAGTCAGGAGTACCTGCATTTAAATCCAGTCTCGGACTCTTAATAATTACCTAGCTGTGTGGCCTTGGGCAAGCCACTTAACCCCATTTGCCTTGCAAAATAAATATAAAAAAAGGCAAAAGGTTAGATCAAAATATGTTTTGCTTCAGCTGAAGGGATAAAAGCAGGGGTAGCACTCCTTATCTCAGACAAAGCAGCAGCAAAAATAGATCACCTTAAAAGAAATAAGGAAAGAAACTGTATCCCACTAAAAGGTGCCATAGACAATTATGTAATTTCAATACTAAATATTTATGGAACAAATGGAAAAGCATACAGGTTCTTAGAGGAGAAGTTGAAGGAATTATAGCAAGACATAGATAACAAAACTCTACTAGTGGTAGACCTCAATGTCCCACTCACAGATTTAGATAAATCCAAGAAGAAGGAAGCTAAGGAGGTGAATAGATTGTTAGAAAACCTAGTCATGATAGACCTATGGAGGAAACTGAATGGAGATAGAAAAAATATATATACTTTTTTTTTTTTCTGCAGTACATGGCACTTACAGAAAAATTGACTATGTACTAGGATGTAAAACCCTAATAACCCATTGCAGAAAAGCAGAAATAGTGAATACATCCTTAACAGATCATATTGCAATAAAAATCACATATAGACCCAAAACTAATTGGAAACTAAATAGCCTAATTTTAAATAATGAGTGGATCAAACAACCAATTACAGAAAGAATTAATTATTTCATCCTAGATGATGTCAATAATGAAACAACATACCCAAACTTATGGGATACAGTCAAACCAGCTGTCAGGGGAGACATTAAATCTTTAAATGCTTACATGAATAAATTAGAGAAAGAGGAAACCAATGAACTAAACATGAAACTAAAAAAAAATAGAGAAAGAACAAATTAAAATCCCTCAATTAAATACCAAATTAGAAATTCTAAAACTTAAAGGAGGTGGCAGCTAGGTGCTTCGGGGATAGAGCATTGGCCCTGGAGTCAGGAGTACCTGAGTTCAAATCTGGCCTTAGACAATTAATAATTACCTAGCTGTGTGGCCTTGGACAAGCCACTTAACCCCATTGCCTTGCAAAAAAAAACTAAAAAAAATTAAAGGAGATATTAATAAAACTGAAAGCAATAAAACTATGGAACTAATAAATAAAACCAAGAGTTTGTTTTATGAAAAAAAACCCCAACAAAATTGCTAAAACTCTTGCTAATTTATTTTAAAAAAGAAAGAAGAAAGCCAAATTACTGGTATCATAAATGAAAAAAAGATGAATTTACCAACAATGAGGAGGAAATTAAAGTAATAATTTTGCCCAACTCTCTCTCTCTCTCTCTCTCTCTCTCTCTCTCTCTCTCTCTCTCTCTCCATATATATATATATATATATATATATATATATGTATATATATATATTATATATATATGTATATGTATATACATATATATATAATATATATATATACATATATATAAATATATATATATATACACTAATAAATTTGATAATCCAAGTGAAATGGATGAATATTTACACAAAAAGAAGTTGCCCAGGTTAAATGAAGAGGAAGTTAAATGCCTAAAAATCCTATCTTAGAAAAATAAATTTACCAAGCTATTATTGAACTTCCTAAGAAAAAATCTCCAAGGCCAGATGGATTCACAAGTCAATTCTATCAAACATTCAAGGAACAGTTGGTTCCAAATCTATATAATCTTTGGGAAAATAGGTGAAGAAGGAACTCTGCCTAACTCTTTCTATGACACTAATATGGTATTGATACCTAAACCAGGAAGACTGAAAACAGAGAAAGAAAATTGTAGACCTATTTCCCTGATGAATATAGATGCAAAATTCTTAAATAAAATCTTAGCAAAACTATTACAAATTATCGCTAGGATAATACACTATGACCAAGTAAGATTTATCCCAGGAATGCAAGGTTGGTTCAATATTAAAAAAACTAATATAATTAATTATTAGCATTAATTAATTTAGTATTAATTAATTAATAAATAGTATAATTATATTAATTAGTAAAATTAGTATAATTAAATCATTAACAAACATATTAGAAATCATATGATTATATCAATAGATATGAAAGGTCTTTGACAAAATACAGTACCCATTCCTACTAAACACATTAGAGAGCATAGGAACAAATGGGCCGATACTTAGAATAATAAGCAGTATCTATGTGAAAACATCAACAAGCATTAAATGCAATGGCGATAGGCTAGGGCCATTCCCAGTAAGATCAGGGGTGAAACAAGGATGCTCATTATCACCACTACTATTCAATATTTTATCAGAAGTGTTAGCTTCAGCACTAATAGAAGAAAAAGAAGGAATTATAATTGAGAGGGAAGAGAAAAAAACTCTCACTCTTTGCAGATGATATGATGGTATAACTAATGAATCACAAGAAATCATCTCAAAAACTACTAGAAATAATTAGGAACTTTAGCAAAGTTGCAGGATATAAAATAAACCCTCAAAAATGCTCAACATTCCTATATATGACTAGCAAAATGCAGCAGAAAGAGCTAGAAAGAGAAATCCCATTTAAAGTAACTTCTTCAGACAATATAAAGTATTTGGGAGTCTACCTGCCAAGGAAGAATCAGAAACTTTTTTGCAAACAATTACAAAATACTTCTCACACAAATAAAATCAGATTTAAATAACTGGGCAAATATCAACTGCTCATGGATATGCTGAGCTAATATAATAAAAATGACAATTCTACCAAAATTAAATTACTTTTTTATTGCCCTACCAATCAAAATCCACAAAATTTGCTTTAATGGGTTAGGAAAAAATTGTAAGTAAATTCATATGGAGAAATAAAAAGTTGAGAATTTCCTGGGATTTAATAAAAAAAATGCAAAGGAAGTTGGCTTAGCCCTACTATTTCCAAAATTATATTATAATGCAACAGTCATCAAAACTGTCTGGCACTGGCTAAGAAACAGAGCAGTGGATCAGTTGAATAGACTGATGGTATAGATGCAATAGCAGGAAATGCGCTGTATGCTAAACCCAAAGAGTTCAGCTATTGGGATAAAAATTCTTTCTTTGATAAAAACTGTTGAGAAAATTGGAAGTTAGTTTGGAAGAAACTTGGATTAGACCAGCACCTCACACCCCATACCAACATAAGATTAAAATGGATACAGGATTTAGACATAAAAAACCAATATTCTAAACAAACTAGGAGATCAAGTAATAATTTCCCTGTCAGATCTATGGTAAGGGAAGTAGTTTATGACCAAGGAAGAGACGGAGGACATCATTCAAAACAAAAGTAGCTAATTTGATTGCATTAAATTAAAAAGCTTTTGCACATACAAAACCACTGTAACATGATAAAAAAATATATAGTAAATTGGGAAACAGTTTTTACAACTAGTGTTTCTGACAAAGGACTCATTTCTAAAATACAGAGAACTGAATCAAATTATTTTTAAAAAAATAAATCATTTCCCAATTGACAAATGATCAAAGGATATGCAAAGGCAATTTACAGATGAGAAAATCAAAGCAATCCAAAGTCAGATGAAAAATTGCTCTAAATTGCTACTTAATAGAGAAATGAAAAGTAAATTTTTTCTGAGGTATCACCTCACACCTCTCAGACTCGACAATGTCTTCAGAAAGGACAAAAATCAATGTTGGAAGGAATGTGGGAAATCTGGACACTAATACGTTGTTGGTGGAGCTATGAACTCATACAACCTTTCTGGAGAGTAATTTGGAATTATGCCCAAAGGGCAACAAAAAAATGTGTATACCCTTTGATCAAGCAATACCTCTACTGGGTCTATACCTGAACAAGTTATGAAAAAGAGTAAAAACATCACTTGTACAAAAATATTCATAGCAACCCTCTTGGTGGTGGCAAAGAATTGGAAATAGAGTGAATGCCCATCAATAGGGGAATGGCTTAATAAACTGTGGTTTATGTATGTGATGCAACACTATTCTTCTATTAGAAACCAGGAGGGGTGGGAATTCAGGGAAGCTTGGAAAGAGTTGCATGTGCTGATCCTGAGTGAGATGAGCAGAAACAGAAGAACCTTGTGCACCCTAACAGCAACATGGAGGTGATGATCAATTTTAATGGACTTGCTCATTCCATCAGTGCAATAATCAGGCACAAATTTAGGGTATCTGTGATAGAGAATACCATCTGTATCCTGAGAAAGAGTTGTGGAGTTTGAACAACAACCAAAGACTGTTTCCTTTCATTAAAAAACCTCATGATCTTATTATGTAATTTTGCTATCTCTTATACTCCATTTTTTCCCTTAAGAATATGATTTTTCGTGGTGGCTAGGTGGCATAGTGGATAAAGCACCGGCCTTGGAGTCAGGAGTACCTGGGTTCAAATCTGGTCTGAGACACTTAATAATTACCTAGCTATGTGGCCTTGGGCAAGCCACTTAAGCCCATTTGCCTTGTTAAAAAAAACCACTAAAAAGAAAAGAATATGATTTCTCTTTTCATCACATTCAACTTAGATCAGTATATACCATGAAAATAATGTAAAGACTGCCTTCTGTGGGGGGTGGGGGAGTGAAGTGAGATTTGGGGGGGGGGAATTGTAAAATTCAAAATAAATAGATAAATTTAAAGTGGAATAAAAAAGAAAAAGAAAATCTCAAATAACATCATAAAGAATTGGACATGACTAAAAGCAATCAAACAGGAACCAAAATGGTGGTGCAAAGATAGGAAGCTCTTGGAGTTTTGCCCAAAACAATTTTCAATGAATTCTCTCAAAAGACCCTAAACATATAGAACTCATCAAAAAACCTAAGTGAAACAAATTCTCAACTCAAGATAGTGTGGAGGAACTTCAGAAAAGGCCTATATCATATGAATAAAAGGAGAATATATCCCAGTGTAGGCAGAAGATTGGGAAGACAGAGGGAGGGTCTTTATCATAGTACAACTCAAACCCTGGCCCAACCGACTAGGGATACAGCAGGCCAGCAGTGAGAGTACCAACCCCAACTCAGAAGGCAAAGTTTGAACCTCGGAATGTTGGTGAAGCAGGTGGGACTAGATTGGGCTGCTCTAATGCAGAGAACAAACCATGAACATCTGAGACACCAGAGCAGAAGACTAGGGCAAGCCCAGATGCCCCCAGCACAAAAAAGCTTGGGACTGCATCTTTTATGCCTCAGGACCAAGAGGTCAGCTATCAAAATGAGTAAAATAAAACATATTAACAAACAAAACAAACAGCAACAAGAACACAAAGCAAAAATTGCTAACCATAAAAGCTACTATTCTGAAAGGGAAAATAAAAATGCCTCCTCAGAAGAGGAAAGGAGTAACAAAATGCTTACATGTGAAACCTTAAAGGTGTTTATGAATTAGTCTAAAATCCTAAAACATCTCTTATAAGAGCTCAAAAGAATTTTTGAAACCAAAGAAGAGAGGAAGAAAAAAATGAAAGAAATGAAAGTTGAGATTTCCAGGGTAAGAGTAAAGATGGCAGTGTGAAGTTAGGAAGCTCACAGAATTTTTCCTGACTCAAGTTTAAAAGGAGTCTCCACACACACACACCCTAAAGCAACAAATTCTACATAAAAAGTGAAACAAGTTCTTGACTCAATATATTGTGGAGGAACTGCCTCACCTGAGTAAAAGGGGAGTGTAGCTAAAAAGCCACCCAGACGCTCTTAGCCACAGCACAGCTTAGGTCCCAGCTCAGCAAGCCAGTGTGGTAGCAGGCTAGCAGGGAGGGTCCCAACACCAGCTTGAAAGATAAGGTTCAAACCCTGGGAAAGCTTTAAGAATAGATAGGAATAGATTGGGCTACCCTAATGCAGGGAAAACCTGCTAAATAGGGTACGCTCTAGGCAAGTGATATGCCAGAGCCCAGATCCTAGTTCCAACACAAAAACTTGGCACCACACTGCTATATGAGCAGAACTCAACTATCAAAATAAGCAAAACAAACAAACAAAACCCCAAAACACACTAACCATGGAAAGTTACTGTTCTAATAGGGACATAAAAATGTCATCATAGAAGAGGGAAGCAGTGACAAAATAATTACATGTGAAGCTTCAAAGAAAGTTAGTAATTGACCTCAGATTCAAAAAAGAAATCTTGGAATAGCTCAAAAAAAGATATTAAAACCAAACAAGAGAGGAAGAACAAAAATGGAGAAATTAAATGAGTCATGCAGGTGAATCATGAAAAATTGACTAAAACAAATCAACTTCTTTAAAAGGAAAATTGGCCAATTTGATCAAAAACTGAAATTAACCAACTTTAAAAGGAAACACAAATACTAACAAAGAGAATAAAAGTTAAAAAATTAGACTTAAATGAGGAAGCCAATGACTTTATGAGACATGAAGATTCCATCAAACAAAAATGAAAGACAGCAGAGAAGAGAATGAAAAGTACTTCTTAGGAAAAATAGCTGCTCTTGAAAATAGATCCAGAAGAGATAGTTTTTCGAATTATTTGTGTACCTGAAAACCTCCATCATAAAAAGAACCTGGTAAATCTTTTTCAGGAAATTATCATGCAACACTGCCTCAATATCCTAAAACAAGAAGTCAAAGTAATCCTTGAAAGAACCCATCGATCACTTCCAGAAAGAGATCCTAGAATAAAAACCATAAATCTAAGGAAAATTGTAGTCAAATTCCATAATTCTGAGCTAAAGGAAAAATCCTGTAAGCATCTGAAAAGCAGCAATATTAATATCAAAGAAGCACAGTGAGAAATATACAGGAAACTTATCAGTTTCAACATTAAAGGATTGTAGGACAAGGGACCTTGGATTACAACCAAGATTCAATTACCCTGAAAAATTTAGCATATTCTTTCAGGGGAAAAGGATGAACTTCCAATGAAATAGAGGAATTTCAAAATTATCTGAGAAAAATAACAAAATTGAACAGAAACTTTCATCTTCAAATACAAGACCCAATAGATGGTAAAAAGTTAAATGGAAAGGGGGCAAAGTATTAGTCAAGATCATTGAAATGCATATAAGACAATACTTGTAGCCCTTGAGAATTTTATTTCTATTAGTTAAAAGAAACATAGAGAAAGGCCATGAGTATAGATTGATCATGAAAGTGATGAATCTTTAACTGATATTGTAGCTCATGAGGGTTGAATATAGTTGAAAGGAATATACTTAGATTGTGTGGGTATAAATGGATCTTGGAGTGATTTTGCTTTACATGATACTTTAACTCATGAGATTTATATTTCTATTGGGATAGTGGAATGGAGGGTCTGGACATAAATATATCAAGAAATGATTTTGTTTTTACCTGATGCTTTTGGTCATGAGGATTTTATTTCTATAAAGGTTACTTGGACAGAGCATGTCTTATAAATTTATTATAATTTGATGATGTTTATGCCTTTTGAGAATTGTATTTCTAATGTAACAGTTGAGGGGAGTGTACTTAGAAGAGGCTGTGAGAATGAAGAGACCATGAGGTAATATTGCTTATCAATCAGTCAATCAATAAACCCTTGAGAAATATACTTCTGTTAGGACAGATGAAAGGAGTATATTTTGACAGAGATTGTGGGTACAAGATAGGGCTAAAAAATCAAAATGTGAAAAGAAAGATTACAGCTAGGAGAAGGCAAGGCATTAGAGGATAAATAATATCACATGAAGAGACACAAAGATCTATTATAATAGAAGCAAAGAAGAGAGGGAGTGAGCACTGAGCATATCTAGCACTCAATAGATTGAGTCTGAAGAGGGAATATCATACATTCCCAACTACTTTTAAATTTATCATATCCTACAATGAAGTAGGAAGGGGAAATAAAGAAGAAGAAGGGACTAATAAAGGGAGAACTAAAGTAAAAGTAAAAGTAAAGGTAAAATTTAAAAGAAAAGTATAAAGGGAAAGGGAGAAGGAAAGGAAAAGGGGCTGATAGAAAGAAGGGATGATCAATAAGCAGCAGTCAGAAGCAAAACATTCATAAGAAGGAATAAGGGTAAAGGAAAGAAAAAAGTACCAATGAGGGAAGGTAGCATGGAGTAAAATAGAGAATTAGTCACCAAAGCTATAAATGTGAATGGGATGAACTGTCCCATAAAATGGAAATAGATAGATGGATTAAAAACTAGAATCATATAATATGTTGTTTACAAGAAACACATTTGAAACAGATACACACAGGGTAAAGGCAAAAGCCTGGAGCAGAATACATTATACTTCAGCTGAAATAGAAAAAAAAAACATGGATAACAATCCTGATCTGAGCAAAGTAAAAGCAAGAATAGATCTCATTAAAAGGGATAAAAGAGGAAACTATACCTTCTTAAAAGGTACCATAGGCAATGAAATAATATCAATATTAAACATATATGCACCAGCATCTAAATTGCTAGAAAAGAAGCTAGTTGAATTACACTGACACATAGACAAGAAACTCTAATAGTGGGGGCCCCTCAACCCCTTCTCTCAGAATTATCTAAATCTAACAACAAAATAAACAAGATGGAAGTTAAGAAGATGAATAAAATGTTAGAAAACAATATGAAAGACCCTTGGAGAAAATTGAATGGAAATAGAAAGGAATATATTTTTCTGCAGTACATGGTGCCTGCACAAAAACTGACCATGCATGAAACCTCAAATCTAGAAAGGTAAAAATATTAAATGCATCCTTTTGTATCATGAGGCAACAAAAATTACATGTAACAAATACCCATGGAATGATAGCTTAAAAATTAATTTGGAAACTAAATAACTAATTTTAAAGAATGAGTAGATAAAACAACAAATCATCCAAGATAATGACAATGATGAGACACCATATCAAAATTTGTGGGATACAGGCAAAGCATTTATTAGAGGAAATTTTATATCTCTATATACTTACATGAATAAAATAAAGAGGAGATCAATGAATTGTATGTGCAACTAAAATAAGCTAGAAAAACAAAATATTAAAAATTCTCAATTAAATAGCAAATTAGAATTTCTGAAAATCAAAGGAGAAATTAATGAAATTGAACACAAAATAACTATTCAATTAATAAATAAAGCTGAGTTGTTTTAGTAAAGAAAAAAACATAAACTCTGGTTAATATGATTTTTTAAAAAAAAATAAGGAACCCAGATTGCCACTATCAAAAAATGAAAAAAGTGAACTCAGCACCAATGAGAAGGAAATTAAAAGTAATAATTAGGAGGTATTTTGAACAACTGTCTGCCAACAAATCTGACAATATAAGTGAAATGGATAAATATTTACAAAAATATAACCTGTCTAGTTTAACAGAGAAGTAAATAATATACTTTAATAAATGCATTTTGGAAAAAATTTGAGAATCCTTCAATAAACTTCCTAAGAAAAAATCTCCAGGGCTAGATGGATTTACTAGTGAATTTCTACCAAACTCTTAAAGAATAACTAATTCTAATTTTATATAAACTATTCTGAAAATAAGGCAGGAGTTCTGCCAAATTCCTTTTTGACATTAGCATAGGACTGATAGACTAACATCTTTAATGAATATCAATGTAAAAATTTTAGGTAAAATCTTAGCAAAGAAATTGCAGCAAATGACCATTAACACACAATGATCTGATAGGATTTATGCTATATATGGTTGGATGATTTAGTAATAGGAAGACAATCTGCTTACTTGGCCATATTAATAATAAAATTAACAGAAATCTTATGATTATCTCAGTAGAGGCTTAAAAACCCTTTGACAAAAGGCACCCATTTCTATTTTAAAAAACACACTAGAGAGCATAGGAATAAATGGAGTTTTCCTTAAAATTATGAGCAGGATCTATCTAAGCCCCAGCAAACAAGCTCTATAATAAAGAGAAACTAGAAGTATTCACAGTAGCCAACAGTGGTAAAATGAGGATTCCCAATTTCACCACCACTATTCAATACTGTATTAGAAATTTTACTTTAGCAATAAGTAAAGAAATAAAAATGAAGGAATCAGAATAGGCAATGATGAAGAAAATCTCTCACTCTGAAAATGATATAATGTTATACTTAGCGAACTCTAGAAAATCAACTAAATAACTTTTTGAAATAATTAGCAATTTATAAAATTGCAAGAAATGAAATAAACCCACATAAATCATCAGCATTTCTATATAAGACCAATAGAATACTACAGCAAAACAAAGAAAGAGAATTTCTATTTAAAGTAATTTTAGGCAACATAAGATACTTGGAAATTTTCTTCCCAAAAGAAACACAGAAACTATATGAACAAAATTACAAAATGTCTTCCAGTCAGACATCATAATTGGGAAAATATCAATTGATCATGGATAGGCCTATTGAATATAATAAAAATGGCAATTCTAACTAAATTAAATTATTTATTCAGTGCCATACTAATCAAACTGTCAAGATATTATTTTCAGAGCTAGAAACAAAAAAACTAAGATATCATCTTTTTCAGTTTTTACTGGAAAATAGTATGACAAAAACCAGCCATAGATGATCTCTCATTCTATACCAAGATAATATTGAAATGGTAACAAAATTTAGACATAAATGGTGATAATTGACCCAAAGTTAATAAGGGGAAGTAGGAATAGCAGATAAATGGAGAGGTGACATTTTTATGATGAAAGAAAATATAGAGAGCATTATAAATTGCAAAATGGATAATTTCTACTACATTACATTAAAAAGTTTTGTGGAGTTTTTTTGCAAGGCAATGGGGTTGAGTGACTTTCCCAAGGTCACAAAGCTAAGGTAAGTATTAAATGTCTGAAGCTGGATTTGAGCTTAGATTCTCCTGACAACAGGGTTGGTGTATTGTCTACTATGCCACCTAAGTGCCCTAAATTAAGAAGTTTTAGCTTAGCAAAACCAATATAACCAACATTAGAAGGAATGCCTAGGAAAATCAGCTAAAAAACTCAGCAAAGTAGCAGAATATAAAATTAACCCATCTAAATTATGAACATTTCTATGTACGAATGGCAAAGCTTAAGAGCAATAGAGAGAGAAATTCCATTTAAAGTAACTACAGACAACATTAAATATTTGGGAATCTACTTCCCAAGAAAAAGCCAGAAAATATATGAACACAATTATAAAGCACTTCTCACCCAAATAAAGTCAGATCTAAATGACTGGGGAAATGTCAGTTGCTCATAGTTCTGTGTAGCTATTATAATAAAAATGAGAATTCTACTAAAAATAAATTACTTATTCAGTGTCATACCAAACTACCAAATAACTACTTTACTGAGCTAGAAAAAAAAAAAGTTAAAAAATTCAACTGGAACAACAAAAGGGCAAGAATGACAATGGGACAAAAATGTAAAGGAAAGTGGCCTAACTCTACCAGATCTAAAACAATACTACAGAATGGCAGTCATCAAAACTGCCTGGTACTGATTAAAAAATAGAGTAATGGATCAGGTGATTAGGATAGGTTCAAAAGAAGTCGCAGTAACTGTCTACAGCAATCTACTGTTTGACAAACTCAAAGACAGTTCCTGGGATAAGAAATCACTCTTTGACAAAAATTATTGGGAAAACTGGAAAGTAGTATGAGAAAAACTAGGCATAGATCCACATTGCAAACTGTACCAAAATAAGGTCAAAATAGATATGGGATTTAGGCATAAAGGGCAACACCATAGACAAATTAATAGATCAAGAAATACTCATCCATCATTTTTATGGAAAGGGGATAAATTTGGACCAAACAACAAATAGAGTACATTATAAACTGCAAAATGAATGATTTTGACTATTACATTTAAAATTTTTTGAACTAATAAAATCAATGCTAACAAAATTAGAAGGAAAGCAGAAAGCTGGGAAACAACCTTCATTACGAAAAGTTTTGATAAAGGTCTCATTTCTAAAATATGTAGAGTATTGCATTAAATATATAAGCTAACTGATAAATGGTCAAAAAATAAATAGACAGTTTTTCAAATAAAGAAATTAAAGCTGTATATAATCATGAAAAATTGCTCCAAATCATTGATGAGAGAAATGCAAATTAAAACAGCCTCACACCTATCAGATTGATCAAGATGAGGAAAAAAGGGGAGATGATCAATGTTGCAGAGGTTGGGGGAGGATTGGGATATTGATACATTGCTGGTAGAGTTTTGAAGGGATCCAACCTTTCTGGAGAGAAATATCAAACTATGTATAAAGAGAAATAAAAATGTTCATTTTCTTTTGCCCAACAATTCCAATTCTAGGCCTATAACAAGAAGAAATCATTAAAAAATGGGAAAATTGCCATGTGTTCCAAAATATTCATAGCAGCTCTTTTTGTAGTTGCAAAGAAGTGGAAATTGAGGGGATGCCCATCAATGGGGGAATGGCTAAAAACGTTATGGTACATGAATGTCATGGAATGTTATTTTTTTATAAGAAACCATAAATGATTGAACTCTAGAGAAGTATGGAATGACTTACAGGTTTTGATGCTGAGAGTAAACAATGTATACATTAACAGCAACCTTGATGGAAGCAGCTCCTCTCAGCAGTTTAGAGAACTAGGACAAGAGTTAGCCTGGCTATGGACAGTATTATATGCATCCAGGGGAAGAAAAACAAATGAAAACCAAAAAAGTGTTCAGAATTTGACAAACACTTTATAAAAATTATCTGCCATGTATGTCTTTCCCTTAATCCTAATTCCTCATATAATAGCTAATCTGTAAATAGCTCCTTCAAAAATATGTATGTACAATGCTAACTGACTTTTTGCCACTTAGGGGAGGGGTGTGGGAAGGGAGAAAGGAAGGAAATTTTGCAATTTAAAAATATACATTTGGATTTGAATGAAAAAATAAAAATGCTGATCAGAAAGAAAAAAGAAGGAATGCAGATAGCTGGGAAGCAATTTTAAAATTTATTGTTTCTCACTGTATCCAAGATCAAAATAAATGTAGCAAACTTGGAAACAATATTTACAATTAATGTTTCTGACAAAGGACTCATTCGTAAAATATACAGAGAAGTGGGTCAATTTAAAAAAAAAGCCCAATAGACAAATAGTCAAAGGATATGCAAATGCAAGTTACAGATGAGATCAAAGTAATCCACAGTCATATGAAAAATTGTTCTAAATCATTACTTATAAGAGAAATGAAAATTAAAATTTCTCTGAGGTACCACCTCACACATCTCAGACTGGCCAATCTGACCAGAAAGGACAATGGTCATTGTTGGAAGGGTTGTGGGAAATCTGGGACATTAATACATTGTGGGTGGAGCTGTGAACTCATTCAGTCTTTCTAGAAAGCAATTTGGAACTATGCCAAAAGGGCAACAAAAATGTACAAAATACTGGGGAATATGGATAAGGGGGGGAAGGGGGAAAATACAAACAGGGGGAAGACAGCACAGAGGGCAATAAAGAATTAGTCATCATAACCTTGAATGTGAACGGGATGGACTCTCCCTTAAAACATAAGCAAATAGCAGAGTGGATTAAAAACCAGAATCCTACAATATGCTGCTTACAAGAAACTCATTTGAAGAAGAGAGAGAAACATATAGAGTAAAGGTAAAAGCTTGGAGCAAAATATATTTTGCTTCAGCTGAAGTAAAAAAAGCAGGGGTAGCAATCCTTATCTCAGACAAAGCAGCAGCAAAAATAGATAGCATTAAAAGAGATAAGGAAGGAAACTTTATCCTCCTAAAAGGTACCATAAACAATAAAGTCATTTCAATATTAAATATAAATGCACCCAGTGGGACAGCACCCAAATTCTTAGAGGAGAATCTGAAAGAACTACAGGAAGACATAGCAAAACTCTGCTAGTGGGAGACCTCAACTTCCCACTCTCCAGTCTAGATAAATCGAATCATAAACAAGAAAGAAGTTAAGGAGGTAAATAGATTGTTAGAAAAATCAGATATGGTGGACTTATGGAGGAAACTGACTGGGGAAAGAAAGGAATATACCTTTTTCTCAGCAGTACATGGAACTTATACAAAAATAGACCATGTAATAGGACATAAAAACCTAAGGATCAACTACAGAAAGGCAGAAATAGTGAATACGTCTTTCTCAGATCATAATGCAATAAAAGTCATATGCAATATTGGGCCAAGGAGATATAGACCCAGAACAAATTGGAAACTGAATAACCTCATTTTAAAAAGTGAGTGGACCAAAAATCAAATTAGAAAAAGAATTAACCATTTTATCCTAGATAATGATAATAATGAAACAACATAGCAAAACCTATGGGATTCATTCAAAGTGACTTTCAGGGGATATATTATAGCTCTAAATGCTTACATGAATATATTGGAAAAGAGGAAATCAATGAACTAAACATACAACTAAAAAAAATTAGAGAAAGAAAAAATCAAAAATCCCCAATTAAATACCAAATTAGAAATTCTAAAAATTAAAGGAGAAATTAATAAAATCGAAAGGAAAAAATCTATTGAATTAATAAATAAAACCAAAATTTGGTATTATGAAAACACCAATAAAATTGATAAACCTCTGGTCAATTTGATTAAAAAAAAGAAAGAAGGAAACCAAATTGCTAGTATCATAAATGAAAAAGGTAAACTCACTACCAATGAGGAGGAAATTAAAGTAATAACTCAAAATTATTTTGCCCAACTTTATGCCAATAATTTTGATAATCTAATTGAAATGGATGAATATTTATAAAAATATAAGTTGCCCAAGTTAAATGAAGAAGAGATTAAATACCTAAACAACCCGATCTCAGAAAAAGAAATTCAACAAGCCATTATTGAACTCCCTAAAATAAAATCTCCAGGGCCTGATGGATTCACAAGTGAATTCTACTAAATATTTAAGGAACAATTGGTTCCAATTCTATATAAACTCTTTGGAAAAAATAGGGAAAGATAGAACTCTGCATAACTCTTTCTATGAAACCAATATGGTACTGTTACCTAAACCAGGAAGAGTTAAAATAGAGAAAGAAAATTATAGACCTATTTCCCTGATGAATATAGATGCAAAAATCCTAAATAAAATCTTAGCAAAATGATTACAACAAGTTATCACTAGGATAATACATTATGATAATAGGATTTATTCCAGGAATGCAGGGTTGGTTCAATATTAGGAAAACTGTCAGTATACTCAATTATATCAACAACAAACCTATCAGAAATCATATGATCATATCAATAGATGCTGAAAAACCTTTTGACAAAATAGAGCATCTGTACCTTTTAAAAACACTAGAGAGTGTAGGAATATATGGACTGTTCCTTAAAATAATTAGCAGTATCTATCTGAAACCATCAACAAGCATTATATTCAATGGGGAGAGGCTAGAGGCATTCCCAATAAGATCAGGGATGAAACAAGGGTGCCCATTATCAACACTACTATTCAATATTGTATTAGAAATGTTAGCATCAGCAATTAGAGAAGAAAAGAAAACTGAAGGAATTAGAATTGGGAAGAAAGAGACAAAACTCTCACTCTTTGCAGATGACATGAGGGTCTACCTAGAGAATCCCAAGAAAACATCTAAAAAATTACTGGAAACAATTAGCAATTTTAGCAAAGTTGCAGGTTATAAAATAAACCCCCATAAATCCTCAACTTTTCTATATATGTCTAGCAAGAAAAAACAGGAAGAGCTAGAAAGAGAAATCCCATTCAAAGTAACCTCAAATGATATAAAATATTTGGGAGTCTATTTGCCAAGAAAGACTCAGAATCTTTTTGAAAACAATTATAAAACACTTCTCACACAAATTAAATCAGATTTAAATAACTGGGCAAATATCAACTGCTCATGGATAGCTAGATCTAATATAATAAAAATGACAATTCTACCAAAACTAAACTATCTGTTTAGTGCCCTACCAATCAAAATTCCAAAAAATTACCTTAAGAGTTATAAAAAATTGTAAGTAAATTCATATGGAGAAATAAAAAGTCAAGAATTGCCAGGAGCTTAATGAAAAAAAGTGCAAAAGAAGGTGGCTTAGCCTTACCTGATATAAAATTATAATATAAATCATCAGTCATCAAATCTGTTTGGTATTGGCTAAGAAATAGAGTGGTGGACCAGTGGAATAGACTAGGTGTAAAAGCAGGAGAGGATTATAGTAATCTGCTGTTTGATAAACCCAAAGAGTCCAGCCATTGGGATAAAAATTCCCTCTTTGATAAAAAGTGCTGGGATAATTGGAATTTAGTATGGAAGAAACTTAAATTAGACCAACACCTCACAACCTTTACCAAGCTAAGATCCAAATGGTTACAGGACTTAGACATAAAAAACAATAATATGAGCAAATTAGAAGATCAAGGACTAGTCTACCTGTCAGATCTATGGAAAGGGGAGCAGTTTATGACTAAGGAAGAGTTAGAGAACATCACCAAAAACCAATTAGATGAATTTGATTACATTAAAGTAAAAAGCTTTTGTACTGATAAAATCAATGTAACCAAAATCAAAAGAAATGTAGTAAATTGGGAAACAATCTTTACAACTAATGATTCTGACAAAGGACTCATTTCTAAAATGTACAGAGAACTGAGTCATATTTTTTTAAAACAGAAAGCCATTCCCCAGCTGACAAATGGTCAAAGGATATGCAAAGGCAATTTACATATGAGGATATCAAAGCAATCCTTAACCATCTGAAAAAATGCCCTAAATCATTAATTATTAGAGGAATGCAAATTAAAGCTTTGCAGAGGTACCACCTCACACTCTCAGATTGGCCAATATGACCAGGAAGGATGATGATCATTGCCGGAAGGGTTGTGGGAAATCTGGGATACTATTACACTGTTGGTGGAGCTGTGAACTCATCCAACCCTTCTGGAGAGCTATTTGGAACTATGCCCAAAGTGCAACAAAAATGTGCATACCCTTTGACCCAGAAATACCACTACTGGGTCTATATCCTGAAGAGATGATGAAAAATGGTAAAAACATTACTTGTTCAAAAATATTTATAGCAGTTCTGTTTGTGGTGGCAAAGAATTGGAAATCAAATAAATGTCCTTCAACTGGGGAATGGCTTAGCAAACTGTGGTATATGCATGTCATGGAACACTATTGTTCTATTAGAAACCAGGAGAGATGGGAATTCAGGGAAGCCTGGAGGGATTTGCATGAAGTGATGCTGAGTGAGATGAGCAGAACCAGAAAAACACTGTACACCCTAATGGCAACATAGGAGTGATGTTCAACCTTGAAGGACTTAGAAGGAATTAGAATTGGGAAGAATACATCAGTGCAACAATCGGGAACAATTTTGGGCTGTCTGTAGTAGAGTGCCATCTGTATCCAGATAAGGAGCTGTGGAGTTTGAAGAAAGTTCAAGGACTATTCCCTTTAATTTAGAAAAAAACGTATCTTTTTGTCTGGTCTTGTTATCTTTTAGATGTCTCTTCTCTTCTTTAAGGATATGATTTCTCTCTCATCACATCCAATTTGGATCAAGGTACAACATAGAAACAAAGTAAAGACTGACAGATTGTTTTCCGTGGGGGGCTGGGGGGGAGGGAAGTAAGATTGGGTGGGGATTGTAAAACTCAAATAACATCTTTAATGAAAATTAATTTTAAAAAGGAAAATAAACCATGAAATCTCATTGTGGAAATAAATCTACTATTTCACTTTTAAAAATATTTTTTGTTTTTCTTTCTTTCTCAAGGTTTTTACTTTAATCTTGCATCTTATTCGTCTTTCACAACATGACTAATGTGAAAATACATTAAATGTGATTGTACTTGTACAACTTAGATTGTTTATTGTCATGTGGAGAAAGGAGGGAAACAAGAATGGTAGAAAATTGTGGAAATCAAAAGCTTGCAGAAGATTTAATGTTGAAAATACCTTTGCATGTAATTGGAGAGAAAAATGAACTACTTAAAAACCAGCAACTGAACAATTCTCCTCTTCCTGATTCCAATCCATTCTACATACCACTGCCATATTTTTGTTCCTTAAACTCTCATCTCCTTTCTCAACTCAAATATTTTTAGAAGATTCCCATTCACTTAATAAAGTTTACATGTGCTCTCTGCTCCATTAAAAGTCAACTACATTATTCCTTGAATACATTCAGCCTTTTTCACCTCCATGACTTTATTTGTTCCATTCACTATACTTTTGCTATGGTTTTGTCAGTTAACAATCCCACTGTGTCTCAAAAATCCAGTTGCAAATTCTGCTATCTTTTTAATAGTCTTTATCAGAAATGAGCCTTCTCATTTTTGTACTTATTTACTGATCACAATGCTTTTTCTTAATAATATTTTTTATTCTATTATACTAAACTATGAGTTATTTGAGGTCAAGAGGTCAAGTTCTCTTTTTCTTTGTGTCTCTTTCACCACAAAGCAATGTGTATTACAAAGAACTGGTGATTGTTAAATATCAGTTAACCTATACAATTGAAAGAATGAAGGTACTATGTCTTTATAACTTAACTAGTTAGTATTCAGTGATGCTTTCTTTCATGTAGTCTTTTTTCTCTATTTCTTTCTTTTAGCAATCTTACTATTCAAATATCTAACATAATGCATTACAAAGTGAGAACATAAGAAATATTTAATGCTAAATCATTTAAATATACATTAGTCATGACTCAATGAAATCAATATTCCAGTACTATTGATCAATTTTATTGTGGTGCAGTGAAAAGAGTACTTGGGTTCAAACTTTGCATCTTCCATTTACTCTGTGCATGACCTGGTGAATGTCAGTTAACATCTGTGGTCCCAGTTTCCTTGTAAAATGAAAAAGTTGAACTTGATTGCCTTTGGATCCCCCAAGTTCTGATCCTATACTGTTTTTATTACTTTGCTAGTTTTTAAATGAATGAATGGTACAACTTGCCACCCCTAGAACTCCTTTTGTTAACAACATTTGACTGTATACTTGAATGATAATATGTGTTGGGAACAACTTGAGGAAGGTAAGTGTAACATATGCACAACTGAAGCATTCCATTGGTCAATGCATTGCTAATCCAAAGAGAGTGACCACTTTCATTCTGATCAATGATTTTTAATATATCAAAAGAGAAGTGCAGTCCTTTTACTATTGAAAAATTAGTTTATTGTTCTTTATTAATAAAAATTAAACATGCTAACAGAAGAAAAAGAATTTTTCTTCCAAAATCTTTTTCAAGATAGACACTGGGGCTTTAAATTTTTCCCCATATATCTTACTCTCTACATATTCTCTTCAATAGTTAGACCTTTTATTAATCTAAATATTTTTCTTAAAAATTTTAATTATAAAGCATGAAAAGTTGCACATAATTAAGAATTGCTTTTGTGAACATACTCATTCAGTTACAGGTATTAAAATTTTATTAAACATCTACTATTTGAAAATTATTGCACTAAGTTCATGAGATACAAAGACCAAAAAACTGTGCTTCCAAGGTCCCTCTATTACATTGGGTGTACAAATATAATAAAAAGTATACAAATATAATAAAATGTTATTTGAGGAGAGAGAAATCTTTAAAAAAGGAAATAAATGATTGAAGACTTCAAGGTGAAAGTAGAAAATGAACTAGACAATGAAGGAAGATAAGGTTTAAGATGATTGAGATGAGGAGGGTGCATTTTAGGACAGATTACTTTTGAAAAATACATAAAACTGAGAGATGGAATATCAAATTCAAAGAATACATTTTTCTCTGCAAAAAGCATGTGTGAAGTGAAGATAGGAGAAGCAATTCTATAAGATATGTTGGAACCAAATTGTTAGGGGATTTACTTATTTTGATTTTGAGAGTAATTGATCAGACTCATAAAATTATTGTAGGATTTGTATGAATAATGGATTCAGGGTCAGAAGAGCCTCAAGGCAAGAGACTTTTAGAAATATATGGAGTTAACAACAGCTGCAGCAACAACAAATATGAACTATTTATTTTTCATTGAAGCCAAACCCAAGAATAGAAAACTGCATTGGGATTTATGGAAATTCCTATTGATTTCTTAAAAATCAAAATATACATATTTTAAAAAATACTATTATAATTTTAAAAAGAGTATCACACAATGTCAAAAGTCACCAATAACACACAATGAACATTATGTATCTTAATGTTTATTCCTTCTATATTACTTTCCTTAAAATGCAAAGCTTACCTTTTAATCAGAAATGAAAATCCTCAGCATTTAGCTTAAAATTTTGCCCTCAGGGGGAGAATTAAACAACAAAGATAAGACATAAATAGATAAACTTATTTCCCTGAATCTTGCAGATACTAGCTTGCTGTATTTCAGCATGCATTTTTATGGTCATTCAAATATTTGTATTTGGCTCTTGTAAAGTCAAGGTAAAATATATGTTTTTTGTAAATGTGTAGCATTTCAAAATTGTTAGTAACTTTTTTGTTTATTCTTTCCTCATATTAAAATTTCAAAAGGAATTTAACATATTAAAACTTAAAACTGTCTTCAAACTCAATTTCCCTAATTAAAATGAAAGCATTTTCTTAGAAGTTGATACACATAGGCAATAACTGATTTATCACATTACAGTTATTAGGAAGGCTATATTGTTGATTTTGTGAAACCAGTGCTTTTCAGTTAAAGTGAACCTATTTTTTTAGGGTATTTTTTTGCAAGGCAAATGGGCTAAGTGCTTGCCCAAGGCCACACAGCTAGGCAATTATTAATTGTCTGAGACTGGATTTGAACCCAGGTACTCCTGACTCCAGGCCCGTGCTTTATCCACTATGCCACCTAGCTGCTGAGTGAACATATTTTTTTTTAACAGAACACACAAATTGAATCAAAATGCTCCCTTCCCTCTCTCCATCTTGGATATTTTTGCATTTATAATCAGTAGCAGTAGAGAGGGCAAGAAATACTTCTTGTATGTATATAAGAATATTAAGAGCTTTAAATACTGGCCCAGAGAAGTCCTATAAGGAGGGTAATCTATATAGTTATGATAGCTAGGTGTATGTGAGCAAGAAAAAGAAAGAATAAAACTTCCTTTGTTGAATAATATTTTAACTATATGTTTGTAATCTCTCAGAGTTATTTAATACTTTTTTGTTTACTCTACTTTAGGATTGGAAACCATAAAAAGACAAGGACCACAAACTCTCCAAGAGGATTAAGAAACCCTGAAATCATAAAATCTGCTCAAACCCTGAAGATTATTCCCCCTAAAAGGAAAAAGAAAAGTTGCTTAGTAGTACAGATATCAGAACAGATTGACCATGAAACCCAAGTACAAGTGTATTTTCATAAGATATTTTGATTGTATGCAAACATAAACAAATCGAGAAGATCGATTATGACTCAATACAGAAGTTTGTCTCTCATGTGTATTGCAGAACAGTGAAAAGAGCTCTCATAGAGGCAGAACCAAGATAATGCAGTGAAGGCAGGTACTCTCTCAAGTTCTCCCTCAGACCTCTTCAAATATTTTTACTGAGACCTCTTCAAATATTTTTTAATTGATGACTTGAATTAGCAGTGAGTGGCAGAATCCATAAGAAGACAGAGTAAAACAATTTTCTAGACCAAGAAAACTTGGAGGGTTAAAAGGACAGGTCAGCTGCACCATAATAAGAGGTGAGCACAATTCAAAAGAACAGTTCACAACCCTGGACCCAGTAAACCAGGAAAAAACCTGAGGAGCCACTGAATTAGCATGGCCACAGTTCTTCCAGAGATGTTAGCCTATAGACCATAACAGGGTTGAATAATTGATCACAAGGAGATTATAGGCATCTCTTTGCTAACCCTAAAGCAGGACTTTGTTGCTTTGCTCATAATCAGATGTAGGTCTCAATCCTAAGAAGCAGTCCTAGGCAAGGAGGAGCAGTAATACAGAATAGGTTACAGCCCCAGAGGAGTGGGAACCCTCCTCAAGTTCCAGGTAAGAAAATCATGTTTTTGGTTACTCACAGACCAGAGAACAAACCAAGAGTAGTAAACAGTTCTCATTAAAATCAAATGACATTGGAAGAACTGAAAACTTGCATGTCCCCAGAATTATCTGGGGACAAAACCCCAGAAGCTTGAGATTCTGTGCCTTCCACCCTGGAAGCAGAGTCCTATTTAACAAAGACTTAAAATCAAGTCATAGATTGAGAAAAGGAGCAAATAACAACAACAAAAATTGATCTTAGAAAATTGCTGTGGTCACCTGGAAGATGACCATAGCACACTAAGAAAAAGATAACAAAGTCAAAGCCTCCTACAATACATGCCTCAAAAAGTGCTCAACAATGATTTTGAAAAACAAGTAAGACAGGTAGAGTAAAAATTGGGAAGTGAAATGAAAGGGATGGAAGAAAATCATGAAAAACAAGTAAATAGCTTGGAAAAGGAGACACAAAATACTGAAGAAAATAACACCTTAAAAATTAGATGAAGATGACCAAAAGTCAGAGGAGATGAGTCCCTTAAAAGGAATTGATCAACTGGAAAAGAAAACACAAAAATTCACTGAAAAAAAAGTCTTTAAATGTAGAATTGATAAAATGGAAAAATAGATAAAAAAGCTCACTGAAAAAATTAATTACTTAAAAAATTAGAATTGAACAAATGAAAGCTAATGTGATTTTATGAGAAATCAAGAAACAATGAATGAAATCAAATGGAAAAAAGATAGAAGTCAATGTGAAATCTCATTGAAAAAACAACTGAACTGGAAAATGGATCTGAGAAATAATTTAAAGATTATTGAACTACATGAAAGTTATTATCAAAAAAGATCATGTACATTGTCTTTCAAGAAATTATCAAGGAAAACTACCTTCTAGAATTGTAGGGTAAAATAGAAATTGAAAGAATGCACTGATCACCTCCTGAAAGAGCTCCCAAAATGAGTGCTATAGACAAATTTCATGGCTCAAAGTGAAAATATTGCAAACAACCAGAAAGAAACAATTTATGTATTATGGAGCCACAATCAGGATTACACAAGATTTAACAGCTTCTTTTTTCTACTTTTTTTCCTAATTGCTAAAACTTTATTTAATATTTTTGCATGACTAATCATTGGGGAGATTAGGCTATAATTTTCTTTGTTTTGGCTCTTCCTTGTTTAGGTAACAGCATCATGTTGGTGTCATAAAAGAAATTAGACAGAACTCCTTTTTCTTCTATTTTTAAAAATAATTTATGTAGAATAAGGATCAATTGCTCCTTAACTGTTTGGCAGAATTCACTTGTAAATCCATCTGTTCCTGGACTTTAGGAAGTTTGTTAATGGTTTCTTTAATTTTCCTCTTCTATTAATCTGGGCAGTTTGTACTTTTGTAAATATTGATCCATTTCACTCAGGTTATCAAATTATTGGCATAGTTTGAAAAAGTAGCTCCAAATTATCTCTTTAATTTCCTCCTCACTGATGGTTAGTTCCCCTTTTTTTTGTTTTTAAGGTGTATTAAAAATGTTAACCCTCTAATGATTGGAGAAATGCACACTAAAAACCATTCTTAGGTACTTCTTTATTCCTATTAGATTAGCTAATGGACAGAAAAGAAAAATGGCAAATGTTGGAGGGGATATTGGGAAAATGAGACATCAATGCACTGTTGCTGGTGAAGTGATTTTAACCATTTGGTGTACAGCAATTTGGAACTATGTCCAAAGGGCTGTGAAACAATCCATCCCCTTTGACTTAGCAATGCTGCTACTTGGTCTGTATCCCAAAAGAGATGAAAAGCAAAAGTAAAGAACCTATTTGTACAAGGATATTTATAGTAGTTTTTTTTTTCTGGTGGCAAAGAATTGGAAATTGAGATGTCATCAATTCATGAATGGCTGGACTAGTTATGTTATATGATTGTGAGAGAATCTATTCTGCTATAAAAAATGATGAGCAAGATGCTCTCAAAAAAAAAACCTATAAAAGCTTGAATGATCTGGTGAAAAGTGAAATCTACTCCCACACAAAGTAACAGCAATATCTTAGAATGATCAGTTGTAAACAACTTAGCTTTTCTCACCAATACAGTGACCTCACGCAACTCTAAAGGATTTATGATGAAGAATAGTACTCATCTCTAGAAAAAAGAAGTGATAGTTTCTGAAGGCAAATTTGAGCATACATTTTTTAATTCAACTTTTCTTGAGGTTTACTGTTTTGGGAGTCTATGTTTTCTTTTACAACATGACTATTATGGAAATATTCTACTTGACTGTACATTTATAACCTATATCAGATTGCTTGCTTTCTCAATGAGGGGGAATGTTGCTGGAGGATGGGAGAGAATTTGGAACTCAAAGTTTTAAAAATGAATGTTAAAAATTGTTTTTGCATGTAACTGGGAAAAAATAAAATATCAAATAAATTTTTAAAAAAGAGAAAAGAAAAGATCAATCTAGTTTCAGAGGCCTTGGAGTTTAATCCTTGAAATGAAGGAATTGTATTAAATTTTTAATATGAGATCTTTTTCAAATTTAAGACTACCTTCCAAAATATTGTATGTCCTATTGTGGGGAAAACAGACCAGTTCATTTGGAGTACACTTTAGGGTTTCTTAAGGGTGATGTTTTATCTGAGGTTATAATTTAGTAGATATCCCAGTAAGGAGTACTTTCTAGTACAAATTATAATTTTGTGAATAATTAATGTAGGTGAAATTTGGGGTATTATCCCTAGTCTTGCTTGTACTTTAATTGGTTACAAATCAAGTTAATCAAAGAAAATTCCTCCAACACAGCAGTGTTTCCCTAAAAGCAGACAAAAAGTCTTCCTAAGTTTTGATTATTATCCTCTAAACTAAAAAAAAATAATTAACTATAGTTGAAAAAGACTCCTGATTTTTTTCTTCAGAAGTTGAAAGACAGTATGATACATTGGAAAGGTTTCTTGCTTTGGAATTAGATGATTGTGCTTCAAATTCTGACTCTGTCACTTATTATATGGATTTAAATTATAGTAGATACTTGTTAGAAAGGGGAGCTATTTCTTTGTATTTCTTCCAGTTCTCATAGTCTATTAAAGGTTCTTTTTTTAGGTTTTTTTCCAAGGCAATGGGGTTAAGTGGCTTGCCCAAGGCCACACAGCTAGGCAATTATTAAGTGTCTGAGACCAGATTTGAACCCAAGTACTCCTGACTCCAGGGCCAGCACTTTATCCACTGTGCCACCTAGCCACCCCTATTAAAGGTTTTTTTTAAATACATATAGAAATCTACATGTAATTTTTATTCTTTCTCAGGGCTGTAGTCATTATTATACTTTTATCAGAGCCTTTGAACAAGAACCAAACTTTTTCATCTCCCATCTTCATCCTCCTCCACTTCCCTCCCCCATCTTCCACATAAGAACTTAAATGTCCCAAGATCAGACTTATTTGATTATCAGATTTTTAAAAATATATCTTAATTCCTTTTTCAAAACTACCTTGCAAAAAGCAAATAAACAAAAAATAAACCAAAACACAAAATCTACTTGGTCCTTCTACAATCCTTTCACTTGGTGTGGCATCCCAAGATCACTAAAGTTTTGAAATTGTAGTAATATCCTTTTATTCCTAGATACTGAATTTTCTTTCTTACTCTTTCCCTAGCTACCTGCAATTTGTCCTCTTTACAAGTTCCAGCTCCAACCAAAACTGTGATCATATATTTACATAAAGCTTCACATTTTCAAAGATTATGCTAAATGCTTTCCAATGTATATAATTATGATAACATTGAGTAAACAAATATATGTCCCAGCAAATTTTATAAGCATGTAATATATCATCATATATAAATTTCTTAATTTATAGTTATAGTGATCTGCCCCCTGGCTTCATATCCTGATAGCATTTTTGTTTCTAACATCATGTTTTCAAACAGACATTTCCATTTCATTTCTTTTCATCCAAGGTAGCACTTATTTATTTATTTCTTTTATGTCTTTATTCAACACACCAAAATAAGCTACCACATACTCATTTGGAAATATTTATCTTTTTTAATAATTTCAGAAATCTTTGAGCATTTACTTCTCAAGCTGTAGGGATCTGGCCAGGGTTCTAGTGCTGGAGTCTGGCTAAGGTTGGTGGAGTGTCATTTCCTCAAATTCATCTTATATTTGTACCCTCTGTCTATGTATGTACCTTCTAGCTTTACTATTAGTGCTAATAGATTGCCCTGTGACAATCACAGTTTATTTCTCTTGTAGTCATTAATGGTAAGATTTTTGCCAGAGTCCTTCTCAATAGACTGATCCTTCACCTGGAAGATGGTCACCTCCCCGAGAGCCAGTGTGGCTTCAGAAAGAGTAGAGGAATAGTCGATATGGTGTTTGCTGCCCAAGAACTCCAGGATAAATGCCAGGCACGGGACAGAAGTCTGTATACAACATTTGTAGATCTGACTAAGGACTTTGATACCATCAGTCATAAGGGCTTATGGAAAATTATGCCAAAATGTGGTTCCCTGAAAAAGTTCATCGATATTGTACATGAATTTCATGTTATCATGCTTGCCTGGGTTCTGGATATCCCAGAGATATCCCAGTGGAGTGAAACAAGAATGTTCTTTGCTCCAATACTTTTAGCATGATGTTTTCATCCAACTTCTCAACCATCATCACTGAAAACGAACATGGCCTCAAGATCAGCTAGTGCACTGATGGCAAATTCTTCTAAATTTGAAAAGGCTACAAACCAAGACCAAAGTAGAGGAAGCATTGGTGCATGATGGTTCTGTTTGCAGATGATGGTGCACTCAATGCAACCTGTGAAACTGAGATGCAACAACATATGGATTGATTCTCTGCTGCTGGTGCTTATTTTGGTCTAACCATGCCAAGAAAGCACAGGTGTTCAATTCAGTGTCACATCATCCATATGTGGAAACCATGGATTACAGCAAATGGAGAAGTTTTGAGTACTATGGACAAATTTACTTACCTTGGCCGTGTCCTTTCCAAGGAGGTTTATATTGATAATGAAGTCAACACTTGAATTGCCAGAGCTAGCTCAGTTTTGGGGTGACTCCAAAAGAAAGTGTGGGAGAGAAGAGGTACTAGACTGACTACCAAACTGAAGGTTTAGAGCTATTGTACTGACTTCATTGCTGTGTGCCTGGGAAACTTGGGCAGTATACCTGTGCCATGTCAGGAAATTGAATTCCTTCCATTTAAATTATCTTAGGAAGATTCTTAAGATCACCTGGCAGGAGGTTCTTTCTTGAACTAAACTATCTAGCATTCCAACATTACTACAGAGAGTTCAACTACAATGGGCTGGACACAATGTTAGAATGTCATATGGACACCTGCCAAAAAAAACTATTTTATGGAAAACTCACATAGGGAAAGTTCACACAAGGGGGTCAGAAAAAGAGATACTGGAACACCCTGAAGGTCTCATTGAAGAACTTTAAAATTGATTGTATGTCATGAAAGACACTGGGATAGGACCATCCAGCATGGCATGCCCTCATCATTGAAGGTATTGCACTCTATGAGGAAGGCTGAATTGAAGCAGCTCAAAGGAAATGTGATATCCATAAGTTTAGAGTAAGCACTCCAGGTGTTTACATGGACCCAACTTGTGGTAGAGCATTCCAAGCTCCTATTGTTCTGATCAGCCATAATTAATGTAATTTGTCTTTAACATAGCTATGTCATTTTGGTCTTTTTCCATAACAAAGGACAAAAACCAATTGTTAGTGGTACACGTTTTACGAATTACAAGTAAAATGTTTATTATCTTCAATTTTTTAAGTTGTCACATGCATTACACAAATTTGCTATCTAATATTTTTCTTTCTTCCTTTTGGAGCTGCTTCTTCTCTCACAACACATTAAATTTTTATCTATTCATGTCATAGATGCAAAACTATGTCAAATTTCTTTCTTTTGGGGGTTGGGGGGAGGGAAGGAGGAAGGAAAGAAAAAATTGTAAAACTCAAAACCTTGCAAAAAATGATTGGTAGAAACTACCATTGTATATAAATAGAAAACAAGCAAAATATATATGATGAAAAAAATTACAAGTATCATATTGCAACTTCCAAGTCCTGTGTGATCCTAATTCTGTATCCTTGGTATTTGAATTATTTCTTTCTAGTCACTTGCAGTAATTTTGCCTTAGCTTGATAGTTCTGAAATTTGACTGTAATTTTCTTGGAGTTTTTAATTTGAGGTTTTCTTTCCTGAGCTGATTAATGGATGCTTTCAAAGCCTATTTTACTCCAAGTTGTCCAAGGGTCCAAGTTGTCAGGGAAGTTCTCCTTGATAATTTCTTTTTTAATGGAATTTTAGCTTTAGTTTTCAATTACATATAAAGAGATTCAGCATTCATTTTTTGTAAAATGTTCTCCTTCCTTCCTCCTTCCCCAAGACAGCAAATAATCTGATATAGGTTACATTCACAATCATGTTAAACTTATTTTCATATTAGTTATTTTGTTAAAGGAGAATCAGAACAAAATGGAAAAATCAATAAGGAAAAACAAAAAAACCAAAAACGCAAATAAGAAAAAATGAAAAGTAAGCTATGATTTGCATTCATATTCCTTTGTTCTTTCTCTGGATGTAGGTGAGTGACATTTTTCATCACAAATTTTTCAAAATTGTCTTTGATCACTTTATTGCTGAGAAGAACTAAATGTATCATAGTAGATCATCACACAATGTTGCTGCTACTGTGTTCAATGATCAGCTTCTGCTCACTTCACTCAACATCAGTTCATGGAAGTCTTTCCAGGTTTTTCTGAAATTTGCCTGCTCATCATTTCTTATAGAAAAATAGTATTTCATCATGATCATATACCACAACTTATTAAGCCAATCACCAATTGATGGGAATCTCTTCAGTTTCCAATTCTTTGCCATTACAAAAAAGAGCTGCTGAAAATATTTATGTGCATGTGGGCTCTCTTCCTTTTTCATGATCTCTTTGGAATAAAGCCCTAGTGGTATAGCTGGATCAAAGGGTATATACTGTTTTATAGTCCTTTTGGCATAGTTCCAAATAGTTCCCCATAATGGTTGGATCAGTTTCACACTCCACCAACAATGCATTAGTGACCCAGGTTTTCCACATCCCCTCCAATATTTTACATTTCCCTTTTTCTTTTTCTATATTAGCCAGTCCGATGGATGTAAGGCTATAAGTCAGACTTGTGACTTGCTTTAAATTGCATATCTCAATTTAACAGTCATTAAGAGAATTTTATATGACTAAAATTTGATTGAATTTTTTTCATCTGAAAATTATCTATTCATAGTTTTTGGTTATTTACCGGCCTTGGAGTCAGGAGTACCTGGGTTCAAATCCAGTCTCAGACACTTAATAATTACCTAGCTGTGTGGCCTTGAGCAAGCCACTTAACCCCATTTGTCTTGTAAAAACCTAAAAAACAAAACAAAACAAAACAAAAAGAAAGTTGCTTTCCAGGTCATCCTTTTGAGGTCTTTCACAATGTTGTTGCTTCTAGATCTATTATTTTCTTAGTCAGTTGTTTTCCTAGTAAGGTATTTTACATTTTCTTCTATTTTTCATTCTTTTAAATTTGATTGATTCTTAATATTTTATAGGGTCCTGGACCTTTTATTTGCAAAATTATAACTTTTAAAAGTTATTTTCCTCAGTAAGTTTTCATACTTATTTTTCCATTTGGCCAGTTTTACTTTTTTAAGGAGTTGTTTTATCCAATGAATTTTTGTATCTCTTATTCCATTTGCTCAATTCTACTTTTAAAGCAATTGTTTTCTTTTCCAAAGTGATGCTCTTTTTTTTCATAATACTCATATCACTCATTTTTTTGCTTAGTTTTCATTTTCCTTTCTTATATGATTTTTAAGCTTCTTTTGGATTTCTTCCATAAGTTCTTTCTGGGATTGAGACCACTTTCCCATTTGTATTTTGGGTTTTCCCCTTAGGTATTTTGACATAGTTGTCCTCTTCTGAGTTTGTGTCATGATCTATCTTGTCACCATAGAAATTTTCTAGGGTCGCTTTTTTGTTTGTTTGGGGGTTTTGTTCACTTTTTTTTTTACCTTTTTTTCTTAGTTTAAATTTGAGCTCTGCTGCAGATGGAAGATGTCTCAGGTTTCTTATTCCAGGGAATGTAGGCATTGTCTGTTTGCCTGGTGCTTCACTGATGGTGGACCTTGAGACCTTTGTATCTGCTGCTACACTGAGCTGGTGAAATGGGAGAAGGATGGTCCTGCTGGAGGTTATAGGGATCTGGCAGCTTACCTGATACCTAGCCGAGAACCTAGAAATGTTGTCTGTCCTACACCAAGGTTTGTATTTTTGCATTTCCCTGGGGCTACACTGAAGCAAATGGTGGTCTGTCCATTAGAGAGTGCCTGTTTACCCAGAGTGATAAAAACCACTTGATTGTTTTTAGAGCTAGAGTCTGCTCATTCTCCTCACTATGCTGAGGCATATGGCACATTCTGGCATAGGCTTTTTGCCTGTTCCTCACCCTGGGGCTAAGGATCTCATGCTGGATTGCTGAGGTGGAGATTGCAACTTGCTACTGGCTTGTTTCCTGTAGTGTTCTCCCCTAAATGAGACAGACTATTCTTTTTTACCTGATTTAACTGATTTAGGACAAGTTTCTCATCCTAAAAGACTGCTTCACCCCACATTTTTGATGCTTCAATTATTTAAGAATTTGATTTGGATGCTACCGTTGTTTGGATGTGAATATGGGAAAGTTACAGTGATTTACTACATACTTCACATCTTGTTTCCCATCAATCTTCTGTTGTATTTTTACCACTATTAATGGAACAATATGATAAGGAATGAGGTGTTTTAATTTTTTTCATTTAGAATTTTTTTTAAAGAGCAAAAATCTTTTTTTTCTGTTATCTATGGTTCCCTTTCCCCATTCCACTGAAAAAATACAAGGGAAAAATGAAATGCTTGTAATAAATGTGTGTGTGTGTAGTTAAACAAAACAATTTTTTTTAATTGCCTATGTCCATAAGATAGGGATTACCAGTAATTTTCTGTTTGGAAATTCTTTATCAGTCTAAAGTCCAATTAAAGAAAATGCGGCAATATCCATAAATTATGAAGATCAGAGGCTAATGGAAGCTAGCACTTGTAAAAATGGAGCTAAATCAAACTGTCCTCTGATCTTGGGTAATCCACATGACAGGTGGGATGAACACTTGATTGACAAAATATACTTTGGTTCATACAATTAAATTGAGTCAGGTGCTGACCCATAACCAGTGTTATAAACAAGAGGGAAATGTCTGTGTGTAGGGGAGGACAATCTCATTTGTCCAAAGAATACAACCTCCTACAAATTCCAAACACTTTCTACATAGTTTAAAACATTTTTCTTTCTGTTACAGCCTATCGATCTTTTTGAAACTTCCCTTAAAACTTTTATTTACTAATGGTTTTGAAATTTCTTTCATAATTCATACTGGTCCACTATTCTTTCTCTTCATTTTGCTTAATTGTAAAATTCAATGTCATACCCATTGATCTTATCAATTTTTTTTTCAGGAAATCTATTCATAAAAATGTACTTGAAATCATTGGAATATTAGAATGTGGAAACAATTTAAAATAGTGCTAACTTTTTTTCTCAGAGAATTTAGAATCTACTTACACTGCAGTTTTTTCTTTTGCTTTAAAAAAAGAAAGAAAATTAAGGCTCTGAGAAATGATTAGATTACACTTATCAGAAGACTTCCTAGGTACTACTAAATATTTTTAAAAGGTAATTAAAAATGGAAGTTCAAGGATGTTAGCTATACAATGCTAAATTAGGACTAAAATTTAGTTTTGTTAGTTTGGGGGTCATAATGATGTTGTTGTTGTTGTTTGTTTGTTTGTTTTCAAAGAAGTTCACAACATGAGGGAGGTGATCCATGACAAGGTTATGAGTTGGATTTGAGTGAGAGTTGTTGTGCTATGTTGCCAATCTCACTTTCTCCTCCAGCGTCATTTGGGTCCAATGGCCAGATATGAATCAGGACAAGGGGAGATGATCCTAGATGTGAGGCATCAGGATTACATAACTAAGCAGCCTCTGGTCATAATAAAATGACTTTTTGTCACAGAGAGTCAGGACAAATATACTCTTATTGAAGAGTACCAACCACTTATACTTGGTGGATATCTTGAGAGCCATACAGGAAAGATGCATTTTACATAATGATAGAGACAAGTGAATATTAAGTCCTACTGCATTCTTTTTGATATTATTTCTCTGCCATAGTTAAATAAACTTTTTTTAAACTGTTCAATGACCTACAAGCACCTCATTTTATGCTCATATTGAGTGTAAATTGTTATGGCCTATCCATATTTTTGAAACTTTCCATAAAACTTTTATTTACTAATGGTTTTGAAATTTCTTTCATAATTCATACTGGTCCACTATTCTAGCTTTCTCTTCAATTTGCTGAATTATAATATTTTATGTCATACTCATTGATCTTATCAATTTTTTTCAAGAAATCTCTTCATAAAAATGTAGTTGAAATCATTGGAATATGTGGAAACTTGATTTAAAACAGTGTTAACTTTTTTCTCTCTCTCTCCCTTTTACACACACACACACACACACACACACACACACACACACACACACACAATCCTTTCTTGCTTCTCTTGAGAGGCAGTAAAAGGTAAAACTTTGATCATGATGTTCTAAGTAATTATTTTTCTAACTATTTGGTGATCTACAAACATCTTTCTGTTCTAGTATTGAACCTAAATTTCCAGGGAATTGTCATAAATAACACTCAATCCAGAACATTTCCTCCTTAGTAACAATTGATTGATCATTTTAGCTTCCATGGACACTGACTGTGGTACCCTTGACTGAAAGTTAAGTCTGGGGTTGCTGTTCCCAGAGTTCTTTGGTTAGTATGATTTCCTTTGACTAGATATATTTCTGAACCTTCTTTTTTATTCTTCAAAAGTTTAACTTAATATTTTTGTTCTTTAATTGATAGGTATATTATGTTTGGATTTTATTCTTATTTTTAATACAGTCCTGTTAAAATAAAAATGGTTTGATCATTTAATTATAGACTTAGAACTAGAAGAGACGTGGGGATTCCTACAGTCTGCAGAGAAAATAGTTGAGGCTAGAAACGTATGGTGATTTCCTCAAAATCAAATAGCTATCAAATGGAAGTTTTAGATAGTTAACCTAGATTCTTATACTCCAAATATACTGCTCCTACTTCAAGATCCCCTCCAAAAAAACCCCAATTATGAAAGATAGTGCCAAAAATCCTGATTGATATGTGCTAATATCAGTTTACTTAGAAACACCACGAAACCATAAAAGACAATGTTTTTTTTTAGATATCTCATTTGCAATTGAAGAAAGCCAATTCTGAAGTATTTTGGTATTTGCTAAAATAGGAGAAGAAATAAAATTTAACAAATTTGAATAACTATATTAACCAATCATTCAGTACACAATTATTAATTGCTGACTGTGGCACAGGCACTGTGATAAGTATTAGGAATAAAAAGATAAAAATTAAATGACTTCTATTTTTAAGTATCTTAACATTATTAGGAATTAAACAATCTTCATTAGATTACTCAAAACTATAAATATTTTACTAATTTATCAGTCATACCTTATTCTTATTTATTTATTTATCTGTTTATTTATTTTTTAACCTAGGCTAAAATTGGCAGTTTATAAATTACTTTTCCATTTGCGTATCTTGTCCATTCATGTTCAGTAGGAAAATTGTGATTTGTCTTGTTCTAGGTCATATTTTAGATATCCTTTTCCCATTGTATTTTCTAAGCAATCCTGAACTTAATAGGGTTATATTTCTGTATAAGGCTCTCAATCTTCTGTATTGAATTCTCCCTATTCATTTATATATGCCTTATTTCTCCACAATATTATAATCTCCTTTAATGGAGACAGTTACTATATTGTTTAAAGTTCTAGGTTCATTTTACTAACATTAAGCATAGTAAAAATCAGCCTGCAAATACTCAATATATTTTCCTCGACTCTCACTTTGAATGGCTAAATTAAAATTGTCATAATTTTATGCCATTTTAGACATAAGAGTATGTATCTCAGGTATTTTATTTGTTTGTTTATTTTTTAGGATTTTGCAAGGCAAATGGGGTTAAGTGGCTTGCCCAAGGCCACACAGCTAGGTAATTATTAAGTGTCTGAGGCAGGATTTGAACTCAGGGATTCCTGACTCCAGGGCTGGTGCTCTATCTACTGGGCCACCTAGTCACCACAATCTCAGGTATTTTGACTTTCTAACAACACTCTCAGTCTACTTGGTACATTGGGAAACAGAACTGAACATAAAACACCAAAATAGGTCCTCTTCCATTTACTTCTAATTCCATTGGGTCAAATAAAGATAATTATATACTCCTTTCTTTTGATTGCTATTAAATATTCGACTACATTCAACTCACTTTAACTTAACAAACTTGCATTTGCCATATGTTAGGTTAAATTTATTATAATAACATATGAGTTAAGGGTTCTGTGCATGAAGTTCATAGATTTTTAAGGAGTCTATGAACCTTGATGGAAAAGAATGTGGATATTTTCACTAACTTCTGACAGAAATTAGCATTTACTTCAATTATTTAAGACACATTATTCTGAGAAATGTTCACCACACTACCGATAGAATTCTTGACACAAAAACTATTAAGGCCCCCTGCTATAGGGGTATACAGATCAACAACTTCTTAACTTACAATGAAGCTGGGGAGGGAAAAACTATTGAATATATACAGAAATAAATATTTATTAAGTGACTATTGTCCCAAGCTTTGTGCTGGAAATTGAGAATTCACAGACAAAAGTGGGACAGTAAAGAATTTACTTTCCACCAGAGACAACATCATATTAAAAGATAAAAGGCAACCAAGAAAGATAGGTAATAGAGAGGAGATGATACTAGAATTTGGGCTAAGTCTCCAAGGAGAAAGTCCATTCTGGAGAGGGGAGATAGCAAGTTCAAAGGCACAAGAAACAGAAGACATTGTGTAATGAGTGAAGACAAGCATGAAAACCAACATAGATGATATAGATGGATATGGAAATTTAGGAAGATTCTGCACCTCAATGTTTTAAAGAGATCACATTTTTATTTAAAAGAATTCCTTTTCACTGTAATAATACACCTACATAAAAGAATACTGACGTGTATGAAGTAGTATATTTTAAAGAAAATGCACAAATGGATCTATTTTCATATTCTATGGATGTATAGATTGGAAATGAAATAGTGGACTGTTAGGAACTATTTCTTCATTCTTATTTTTATTAGGAATTTTTCCTTCTTTTGACAAGCAGTATATTTTATCACCTTTTAAAATAAATAAATAGAGGTGGCTAGGTGGTGCCAGTGGATAGAGCACCAGCCCTGGAGTCAGGAGTATCTGGATTCAAATTCGGCCTCATAATACTTAATAATTACCTGGCTGTGTGGCCTTGGTCAAGCCGCTTAACCCCATTTGCCTTGCAAACATCTAAAAAAATTAAATAAAAATAAAATAAATAAATAACAATTTAAATATGTTGGAATATTTATTGTTTCTGGAAGGAGAAATGTAAGTTATCTAAGAATTAGCATGAATTGTTTCTTCTGTAATAGTTCAGATCTACAATCCATGCCATTTAATTCTAATAAAAAAGAATAAAAATAAATTTAATAGAATATATAATGAGAATAGAATATCTACATCCTAGAGTGCTTGACAGGTTCAGTGACATTATGTATTTAAAGCACTTTGAAAACTTTATAGAAAAATTAAAATGTCAGCTATTATTATCAATGGAGCAATATGTATGCATAAGTATGTATGTATGTATGTATAGATCTACCAGGTATGTCAGAGACCATCTTCTAGGTCAATCACTCAAAGAAAACTGATGTTCAGAGATATTGTTATTTATCCAAGGTCACTCACTCAAGAAGTGTCACAGGTAAAATTCAAACTCTGCCCTTTCTGTTCCTCTGGAGAAGTTCTTCATTCATATTTTATCTTTGTTATCAAGCAAATAATCACTTCTGTACATTGTTTATATGCTTGAAAAAAATAGTTAGCTTTTGTTTCCCCCTTCAATTAAAGAAAGAAGAAACACCAAGACCAAGGTGGTTTTGTTTAATTATTTTCTATTAGGAAAAAGTTCAGTGGTCCAGAAGTGATTGGAATATATTTGAAATGTCCAAAAAATGGAGAAACATCAATAATATATTTAATAAAAAATTTTAAGATGTTAGAAAATTTTTGACTGAGGTCTTTCCAAGCAAGTGTTACTAGTAATAATTTCATTCAAATTATATTTTATCTATCTCTTTAATCTTTTCTAGGCTCAGTGCTTCAGCAGTAAATGATTAATAATTCTGAATCAAAGATCAGAATTAAAGTCACTAAGTGGAGTTGAAAAGATGAAGATACCAGGTTAATATATGAAGAATTTTTCTAGCAATTAAATCTTTTCCCAGTTGGGATGGACTTCCTTGTGAAATGTTTTCCACATCAGCGAACATGCTCAAACAGAATTTGGGTGTCATTAAATAAATTCCTG